>NW_027510073.1:0-20321 GCF_051311805.1 Agelaius phoeniceus | reverse complement strand
TGCTGCTGGAGAAAGAGCCCAGCCCCAGCTGAGCACAGGCACCTTTCAGGAGCTGTGAGAGTGATGAGGGCACCCCTGAGTCTCCTTTTCTCCAGGCTGAGCACCCCCAGCTCCCTCAGTGGCTCCTCACAGGGTTTGTGCTCCCAGCCCCTCTCCAGCCTCGTTGCCTCCTCTGAGTGTGTCCAAGCCCTTCCCAAAGTGAGGGCCCAGAGCTGGGCACAGCCCTCAGGGTGTGCCCTCAGCACAAGGACAGGGGCACAATGGCCTCCCTGCTCCTGCTGCCCACCCCCCTGAGCCTCAGGGAAAAACTGAATTCATCCATTGAGGTTCTGAGGGACTCCTGGGCTTCAATTGCCCCAAGAAGACTCAGCTGGGCCCTCCAAAAGAACATTCAGTGCTGGGAGTCTGATGGGAGCTGAGGCTTAGAAATTTGTCTCTTTCCTGAGAATTTTCTCAAGCCAAAAAATTCAATTCTGGATTAATTTTGAGTGGAAGGGTTCAGTTTGACAGACTTTCTACTGCTAGGGGTTGTTTTTCTTCTCAAGGATAGGGTGCCTCCCCAGTCCAGTGAGAATAATTTTTTGGGAGTTTTTTGTTTGGTTGGTTTTGGGGTTTTTGGCTGGTTTTGGTTTTGTTTTGGTTTTTGGGGTGTTTGTTTGTTTGTTGGGTTTGTTGGGGGTTTTTTGGGTTTTTTTGGGGTTTTTTGTTGGTTTTTTGGGGGTTTTTTGGGTTTGGTGGTTTTTTTGTTGTTTGGTTTTTGGGGTTTTTTTTTGTTGTTGTTGTTGTTTTTTGGGTTTTTGGGGGTTTTTTGTTTGGTTTGGTTTTTTGGTTTTTTTTGTTTTTTTGGGTTTTTTTTTGTTTTTTGTTTGTTTTTTGTTTTTTGTTTTTAATTTCAGTGGTTGTTGAGCATCCAGAGATGTAAAGGATCTCCTGGAAGGGAACAGGAAATGCTGTAGCAGCCCTGTGAGTCCCTGGCTCTTAGTTTCCCAGGCTGGTGATCCAGGGAAATCCATCAGCAGGAGATACTGGCTGTGAATAGAAACCACTGGCACAGAAAATGGGGGGAAAATATTCTTGTGAGCTTGTTGGCAGGGCATTTAAAAGTAGTTACAGGAGCAGAAATGAGTGATTGCTCACTTTGCTGTCTGCTCCCTGAGCATTTGGAGAGATTTATTGACTGGTAGCAGAAGATCAGATCCCTTCATTCCAGATTGTGTGTGCAACTGAGCACTAATTATGGTTAATGGTTGTACTGAAGTGGATCATTTTTTTTCTAGCATGACAGCAAGAATAATATGATTTAGCAATATCCCTACAGCAAAAAGGGCCAGTGACTGTTCTGAGGTTATTTCTGCAAGCTTTGCACAACAGGCAGAGCAATGGCAAGGAGACAATGGGAAAGGGCACTGGCATGGAAAGAAATCAGTCCCACTCCTGTGGGGTTTGGGATGGGCTCAGCCAAGAGAATTGCTCATCCAAAGCTCTTGGGGCTACAAACCACAGAGGAACAGCCCAGCGGTGCTTTCCCATGCAGAGATGTTTCTCTCCAGCCTCTGGGCTGCAGGGGCTGTTCACAGAGCAGGGAATGAGGGAGCAGTGACAGCCACAAGTCCTCCCCACCCAAAAGCTGCCAGCTCCTCCTGTTCAGTAGGAGACAAAAAAAAGGGGCAGAATTCTCTAGGTGAGTAGAAGTGCAGGTCCCAGACCCAAGGGATCTGTGTTGCACCCATTGCTGGTCAAAGTGTTCTCTTTGTGCCACCAAGAATTTGGTGGTTTTGCTCAATCCCCATCTGCTCATTGGGACCATCTGGGAATGGGGAATGGGAAATATAAACAGGCTGTGGGTGTTGAGGTGAGCAGAACAAATAACACAACACAAAAACTTCCTAACAGTAGGGATATTCCTTTTGAGTGTGTGATTAGGAGAGGTTATAGCTGCATAAGTACATAAATCAGCTCACAGAGTTATGGGGTAAACACCCAAACACAGCTTGGAGCAAGCAACCTGCAGGGCAAATAAAATGTGTGTTGGGGAAGCTCCTCTGGGCTGCCCTCCCGGGGGCAGCAGGGATTTAACATCCTAAAGGACAGACCCAGCTGGAAGGAGAGTGTGGACAGGAAAACCCAGATGCAAGGTGCACTTTGGGGGATAAGATCTGGCTTTGAAGGGGAAAGGCAGTGGTGTTTCACCTGCTGATTCAGAGCTTCTCCCAGGTTTCCTGGCACAGCAGCAGGACAAACTGGATCCTGTGTGTGATGTCAAGGCCCGTTTAAGCATCTGGACCCATTTTACTTTAATTGTGTGTTAAGTAATGCTAACATATGACTGGGAGCTATAAATATTCCCCCAGTGACAGTAGGAAAGCTTTATCCAAACCCGGATTAGAGTCTGGGTTTGGACAGGACAGGAGTCACAAGAGGGAGCTCGAGGTGAACTTTAGGGGTTTTTTAAGGTGTAAATTTTTTTTCCCCTTTACAGTAGGCCAGGAATCCCTGGTGTAAAGAAAGGTGATGCTCCTTTTTAACAGCTTTTCCCTCAGAATGTGAGGGCCAGGCTGGACATTGTGCCACTGTCTCAGAGGAAGCAGCAGGAAAGCACTGAAGGTGTCCAGCTTGCAAGAGCCCATCATCCTGGCAGCCCTCAGAAATTATGTAATGGGGAAAGCTTGGGAATTCTGGGTTTGCACCAACCTGCACCCTGGGTTATTGTATTTGCAGGGTGCTCTGATTAAGGAAGGAATGATGAATCTGACTCCATGTTCTCAGAAGGCTAATTTGTTATTTTATGATACTATGTTATGTTAAAGAATATTATACTAAAGAATACAGAAAGGATACAGATAGACAGAAGGCAAAAAAGCTAATATTGAAAACTTGTGACTCTCTCCAGAGTCCTGCCACAGCTTGGCCCTGATTGGCCAAAGAGTGAAACAACTCACACCACAACCCAATGAAACAATCACCTGTGGGTAAACAATCCCCAAACACATCCCAAAGCAGCACAACACAGGAGAAGCAAATAATTATTGTTTTCCAGTTTTTGTTTTCAGATTGTTTTCAGATAATTATTGTTTTCCTTTTCTCTGAGTCTTCTCAGCTTCCCAGGAGAGAAACCCTGGGTGAAGGGATTTTTCCAGAGAATGTGAATGCCACACTGGGTCTCATCTCCACTGGAGGAGCTGGGACCAGAGCTGCCCCCATGGAAATGCAGCCCTGGAGGTGCTGGGCTGCCTTCTTTGGCAGCCCTCATCCCACTGAATGTCCCAAACCCCTGGAAAACTTCTCTGCTGAAGCCAGGAGGGGATCCTTGCCTTTGACCCTTGAGTTAAAGGCAGCGATTCAAGCCATGGATGGCAACTGCTCTGTGTCCCCGGGCCTGGGAGGCAGGAGTGGGGGAGAGGGGTTTGCCCTGGGTTAGTCCCTGCTTAGCTCCAGGGGCTTAAACCAGACCCCTCCTGCTGGGAACCTCTCTCCAAGGCCAAAAGAGGAAGCACAGATAAAATCACCAAAAAACCTGGGAGTGTTAAATCCACAAAAACTGTGCGGGTTGGTAGAGCCACAAAGCATCCTGGAGCAGTTGGGTGCCAAAACTTGAGCTGCTGGTGTCCTGCTGCTGAGCAAAGGCTGTGTTTGTTCCTCCTGCAGAAAAACAGGGCAAACCTTGAAATCCCAGCCTCACCAAGACCTGGGGCACCAAGCAAGGCTTGCACATGAGTGACAGAGGACAGCACTTACCCTGGGGCTGACAAAATCCTTTTTGGGCTTACTCAAAAACAGAGGCCAGACAAAATTAAGGGAATAAAAAGCTGTTCTATTTATTGATTTTTATATTTATTGTTTGATGTTTATTATATTTATTAAATATATTATATTTCTTTACCTTCAGGTACATTTAGTGCACACAAAGCTCCCCAGGGCTTTGTTACACCCAAAAATGGATGATGGGTCACAGATTGTCAGACTTTTATAAGTTTGGTCCATTTGCATATTGGGGGTTCATCTTCCAATTCCAGCTTCAGGTAATGAAGTCATTTACCCAAGTTTGCTCCCCCCCAACTCACTTTGTTTTACATTTCTCAGGGCCTGAGGCAGTGAGGTGTCCTTGATTGCCAGGCCTGGAGAGGAATTGTTGTGTCTGCCCAAAATGGGAGAACAAAACTGCATATGGAGTTTAGAGCTGTACACTAAAGAAGTGCATGATTGCAAATAGATGAAAAATATACAGGCTGAAATCCTAAGGCATCACTGGAAGACATGGGTTAGAGAAGCCAGCAGGGGAGGAAATGTATTTTACTGAGGGGAGAGTAACCCTTGGCAGATTTCCTGTGTTTGGGAGGAGATCCCATGGCCTCTCCATGCCTGCAGCCCCCCTCTCCAGGAGAACTGGAGGCAGCCCCTGCAGGGCACATGGATGGCTGGACAGAGCTGTGCTCCAGCAAAAGCAGCTCAGACAGAGTCCTGTGGTCTGTGCTCCTCCCAGCTGGGTGCTGTAAGGCTGGGAGCAGAGCCTGAGCCTGCTGAACCCCTTTGTGCCTGGTGATTGCCCAAGGGAAGGGTTATTCTGGAATCCTCCAAGCCAGGTACCCCCAAGCAGTTTGTGCTGTGACAGGGTGGCTGTGGCTTCACCCAATGCTCTCAGCAGTTTCTGCTGCTCCTGCCTCTAGAAAACAACACATGGGCAGGGAAAAGGAAAAAGAGGGAGGACAGAGGGAGGATCTGCCTAAGGACAGACCCCAGAGAAGGAGTGGAAATGGTCTGGAGGTCTGCAGGACACCAAACTCCAAGGCTGGGGAGCAGTGGAGGGGAAGGGGGTTAAGAGGGGAGATGTCTCAGAGAAGATGCAGTGAGATGTGTCACCTGCTGCAGCTGCTGTGTGCAGAGATTCCATGAGAGGCAAGGTTGGGTTTTTGTTTGATTTGTCCTTGTGAGTGATGCCCTCTGAGCTCCTACCTCCACTGAAAGGGTCAGAACAGGTCCCTAGGCATGAAAAATGTGTATTTTATGATTGGCTTTTCACAAATATTCAAATGAATATTATATGTGTTGTGTTAGAAAGTTATGCTGTCTTAATTTTCTTAAGTAGTGTGTTAAATATAGTTTTAGTTTATAACATAATGTTAAAATAGAAACTATGCTATGTAAAATACTTTTTCTAAAGAAATTACTCACACTGAGATAGCAGCCACAGGACACCTGAATCTTTCAGAGAAAGAGAATTTATTGCTCCATTATCAGAAGAAATGAACTTCTTCCTGCCTCACTCAGGCTTGAAGACACCATCAGGATCCAGAGGAAGAATCTGACACTGCCCAGACAGAATCCTGTGTTTGAATGGAATTTATGCATCATGGATGAGGTGCATGAATATGCAACAGGCTGCTGCTTTTAAGGGTTAATTCTCTGTTAATGTGGGTCCTTTTTTGGGCTTATGCTGCCCAGAAAGAGGTTCCCAGTCTGTCCATAACTCTTTGTTTCTGTTGTCTCATATTGTCCTAATCCAAATTGTCCAAATTATTATTACTCTAATTGTATTCCTATTTTTATAACCATTTTATTACTATTAAACTTTTAAACTTTTAAATTGCATTTATCACACTGGGGAATGGCAAAAACCAACTTCCAGGGCAGATGGAAGCCTTAAGGAGGATGAAGAGACACTAACATCTTCTCCCCTATCACAGGGCCTTAGCTTCCCCTTGGGGTGCTGCATTCAAGCACCCCAAAGCTCCTGGGAGCAGCCCTGCAGCCCTTTCCTGGAAGGATTTTGCTGACCAACAAAAAAGGGAGAGAAGGGTGTGGAAAAGCAAATGAAATAGGGACCTTTAGCTGTGCTCAAGAAAAACAAGAGCTGGCTGGGGATGCAATTAGAGCAGAGCCAAGGCCAGGGGAATGTTTTGTGCCTGGCTTTGTGCTGCTCCAGCTGCAGATTTATTGTCCCCTGAGCAGCCTTGGCTGGTGCCGCTGCTGGCAGCTCCCAGGGCTCTGCCCAGCCTCCACCCAGGCTGTTCCTCATTTTGGGCTTCAGAGCTGCTGGAACAATGCAGCTGCATATCAAAGGGCTGAGGGGAGCCCGAGGGATCAGGGAGCACAGGAGGAGCTGCGGGTGTCTGTGGGGCAGAGTCCCAGTGCTCCCAGTGCTCCCAGCTGGGCCACTTTGGAGCATCCCTGGCTGATGGGTTGGGAGCCCAGCTGCAGCTCTCTGGCCAAGGCACCGTGCTGAGGTGTCTTGGTTTAGAAACACAGGAGTCTGCTAAGGAAGGCAGGAGCCTCCCCTGAAATGGAGAATGTAAACCCTCCCCACCCCTCCTAATTGCTATAAATTTTAAATTAAGGGCCTCTCAGGCAAAAAATATGGGAGCAGGAAATAACAGTTCTTTAATAGAGAAGAAAAATAATAAAGGATAAAATAAACAATGCAGTACACCAGAACAACACTGACAGAGTCAGAACCCAGCCTGACACCCTGTGGGTCAGGGTGTTGGTGGCAGTCCCATTGGAAATGTGGCTGCAGCCCTCCTGCAGTGTCAGGGATGGTTCTGCTGGAGCAGGGATCCTGTAGAGAAGGATGGATTCTGCCTCTGAACATCCAGTGGAAGGGGCAGCTGCTGTTCCTCTGGGGAATCGAGGGGAGAAGCCGTGCTGGTGTCTCAAAACCTCTGGATTATATCCAGGTAGGAATGTTTGAAATCTCAGATTATATCCAGGTAGGAATGCTTGGCTCCTCCCTCTGGGCTCACATCTCCCAATGGGATGCTGCAGTTCTTATCAGCCATGCAGTGACATTCAATAACTGTTATCAGCAGATGTCCCCTCCCAGGGAGGTGTGAATGTGGTCACTCAGAGAGAGAGATAAGGCAAACTGCCCACTTGACAAAAGATAATCTGCCATACAGATGGCAATGGAAAACATCTTGCCATGCAATCTTCAGCATGAGGTTTGTTCCTTTGGGGTACAGTGAGGAATCCTTCTGTTCCCAGCTGGAATGCTCCTTGGGGGAGCATCTAGGGTGTTGGGGCAGGAGCAGCACAGCAATGGGGCAGCTGCTGCCCAGCCTGGGGATCCCTGCAGCTGAGCATCCCTGTAGCTCCTGCCCCAGACAGCCTCTGCAGGCAGCCAAAGCATCAAAGCTGGATGGGTTTTCCTGTCTGCTTTGCTTCTGCTCCCAGTGGGAATGGCCAGCCCAGATCTCCATCTGCCCTCTGGGAGGGAATAAGGTGTCCTGGAGCAGCAGCCAGGGCACACAGAGCTGCAGTCACACCAGCTGTGCATGGTGCATGGCCCCAGGGTCACACTGTGCCACTGACCTCCTGCAGCTCCTGCCACTGCAGCTTGTCCCTGATGCCTCAGGATTTTAACTTTTATCTTTTTCAGATCCTGTTCTGCTTCAGTGTATAACTCTAAACTCTATATAGAGTGTCAGCTACTGTCTTCACATTTTGGTCAGACAAAACAACCCCTCTGGGCCTGAAACTCAAGGACATCCTACAGCTTCAGGTCCTGAAAAGTATGAACAAAAGTGAACTGGGGGGAGCAAACTGGGGGAATATGACTTCATTGAAGCTGTAATTAGAGGATTAACCCCTGATATGTAAATGGACCAAACATAATTGTCTGAAACACTCATGACCATTGTTCATCCTGGGTGTAGCCCCTTGGAGGCTTCTGGCTGCCCAAGGTGTGCCTATTGAAGACCTTCAATAAATACCTGGTTTTATCCTCTTAATCTGGTCTAGCCTCTGTTCTAGGTGGCCACTCCAAGGCTCCATTCCCAGCAGGATCCCTACTGTGCTGTTGTGGCACCCCTGAGCACCTCAGGAGGCACCTCCAGCCTCAGCCAGGAGGTTGGAGCAGCTGCAGCCTGGAGGGTGGCAGGATTTTGTGGGTGAGATTTCCATGCCTTTTCCCAACTGTTTGTGCTCTTTTGGATGCTGGGAGCCCTCTCTTTTTGTTTTCTGCCATCATGTGACAAAAATTCCATCAAAAGTTTGCAGATATTGAGCAGAACCATTGCCATTAGGAACGTTGAGGCCTTTGATTTTATTTTTCTCTCTCTCTGGGATATTTGAGCACCTTTTCTTCTTTTCTCTGCCTTCCCACACCTGCAGTTCTTCTTTCCTTTGTTTCTCCTTCTTAGAGAGGAGAGAAGAACATTCAAAATGCAGTTTTTTCTCTTTTGAGGGAAACTGCACTTGGGAAACTATGAGTCAAGAGGTCCATGGCCTTTTCCTGTTTCAGCTGCTTGATATCTGTGTCAATCCAGGTAAATTATTAACTCTTCCTGCAGCTTCTTTCCCCTCCCTCTGTCCTGGGATGACTTTTCCTGTCCCCATGCCAGGGCCAGCAGTAATGGGGCAATGAGACAATGTTCTCATGCTGTGCATCACTCCTGGGTGTTCTTTTCTGATAAATCTTTTTTATTTCATAGAAGTCCTCCTGCAGGTTGCAAATAGGAAACAGCAGCCCGTGGGGTTCATTTGCAGTGGTGCTGAGGAATCCAGGAATTTTCAGTGGTCCCAGGAATCCAGGATCACCTGTGGGTGCCCAGCAGCTTCTCAGATTAATTAGCAACCGGAGGCATGAGCCAGTCAGAGCTCCTCCATCCCATTAATCAGCTCTCATTTAAACTGAGGGAGGGGTGAGGCTGCAAAATGTTCTCAGTTATCCTCAAATGTCAGCCTGGCTTGGATGTGGGGAGAAAAGATAACCCAATCAAAAAACAAAAAAACAAAAAAACAAAAACAACAACAACAAAAAAAACCAAACAAAAAAAAACCACCAAAAAACAAGACAAAACAAAACAAAAAACCAAAAACAACAACAACAAAAAAAAAAACTAAAAAAAAAAAAAAAAAACTAAAAAAAAAAAAAAGGCAAGCCTGGAGCTGTATGGGAGTCTCCAAAACTAGAAGTTCTTACAACAGGTGAAGGAAACAAGGTGGTCCAGGTCAGCTGGAGCTGCACTGGGAGGAGATGGGTCAGCCATCCCTGAGGTCCCTCCCCATCTGGGGGCTGGTGGTGAAGCAGTTGCAGGTGGAAGGTGTGCCAGGTGCTGAGAGCTCCTGCAGCTCCACTGAGGGCTCTGAGAGCACTGCCTTGCTGTGCTGGGGGTTTGTCCTCTTAAAACCCCTCATTTTGGGCAATAAATGCACAGAAGTGCCCCTGGGTGGGAGGCTGGGGGGTGCAGGGGCACATCTCTGCCTGAATTAGGAATATCTCAGCTGTTTCCCTGTGCTGGGCAGGAGTGCCCAGCCTCAGGAGACACTCTGGGAGAGTCAGCAGGAATTGGAAGCATTCAAAGTGCCTGGCCTGGCAGCTCAGTCAATATTTAAGGGAAGGGTCAGCACCGAGTGGAATTTTTGAGGGTCAGCTGAGTGGAATTTTTGAGGCTCAGCACTGAGTAGAAATTTTGAAAGCACTCAAAGGCTGATGGATGACTTCTGCTGGTGGTGGTAGGAAGGCACCTCCTGCTCAGGCTGTGCCTGCATTAACCTTGTGCTCCCCACACAGCTCCTCTTAGGATTGTTCTGCTAAGGAGTTTCCTCAAGTGCTGTTTGCTGTGCCAGTCTCTCCAGCAGCTGTGGTTTATTGCCTGGGGAATATCAGGCACAGACCCCCTGACCCTGAGGAATGGCTCAGAAGAGCTGAGATCCTTCCTAGGGGCATCTCCCTGTGTTTATCCACTCTGAGTCCTGGCTCAAGGATGTGGTGCTAAAGGGAGGGTGTAAATGTCCATGGGCTTGGGAAGATGTAAAATGTACATTTGAAAAACTCCAAAGCCATGAAATTAAAACCTGCAGCTCTGCAGGATTTATTAACACAATAGGTTCAACAACCAGCAGCCTTCTCTTGAGAAATTCCACAGGTTACATGCCTGGAAAACATGGTGACTTATTAAATCAGGTTAAATTTTGCCAAGAATGTTGGAGTAAAACACTTCAGAAACCTCCATGCTTAACAAGTAAACCCCTCTCCCAAAGTCACTCTACAGCCCATGTCTGCTCCAGTACATCCTTTGGATTTCCTTAAAAATGGTACCTTTTGAGAGGTTTCAGGAAAAGTTCAAGATATTGAACATATCCAGCTCAGTTTAAGCAGAACCAGAAGTGTCCTGCCAGTGTTTGTCACTGGAATTATCCTCTGTGTGCTGGGAATAGCAAACAGGTCAGGGGTTTTCTTTGGTTTTGAGCAGGAAAATGCTTTTTGGCCTTGGAAGTGAAGGAAAAGCTTTTTTATTATTATTTTTTTTAAAGATCAAAATCCAGGCTTCAAGAAATGGGGGGGAAATACATTTTTCATTTTTCCAGCAGCAGCTTCTTCCCTCACTCTGTGCATGGCCTTGTGCTGCAGCTCTGCAGCGAGCAGGGGAGGCAGTTTGGGGCAGGAATGTCAATGAAAGCCTCTAAAGGACACTGGGGGAGGCAGTAAGAGCACTGGGGAGGGGACAGTGAAGTGTTTCAGTGATGAGCCCAAAGCTCACATCCCTCCAGGTCCTGAGCAGCTGCCTTGCTCTGAGACCGGCTTAACAAGAAACTCCACTTTTGTTTTCCTTTTTCTTTTCCCCCTTCAGCATGGCACATGCCAGAAGCTGCTGAAACAAACCTAGAAAACAGCAAAGTGGGCTGTGCTGAGACTTGTTTGTGCAGAAATTTGCCCCTCCTAGACCTGAAGTATAATTTTAAACAGAAATTGTAAAACCGGTGCCAGAGTTTTGCAGACAAGGTGAGTTTCCCTCCTAATTCAGACTGAATGGATATATTTAGTTTCTCCTTCCTCCTGCTTTAAGGATTAAAAAGGCTGTTACAGAGCCCAGGTTTGTGCCACAGTGCTGGGGAGCTTTGCTTCTCAAGGGGATAAGGGGCTCACCAGTGGACAGGCACATGAATTTCCCATTCCTGGTTCTCATCCTCAGCCACCCCTGGACATTCACTGCTGCTGGCTCCTCCTGAGCTGTGCCAGGGCTGCAGTGCCCAGCAGAGGTGAGTAAAGGAGCAAGAATGTCTCTGTGTTTTCTGACAAGGCTTTTGCAGTGCCCTGGGCATGTGTGTGCATAATTACAGTAATTGCTCTCTGCTATCTCATCTCCATCTCCTCTGATACTTTGTTCTGCACACCTGGCCCAGACCCTGGCCTGGGATATGTATGGAGGGGAACACCACAGCCCTAAGGCAGATTATTGAGGTTTTGGAGGTATTTCTACCCTTTACTCACATGGTATCACTCACTGCATCCAGCCCTGCACCTCTGAGCTGGATTCCTCCCCAGAATCAGGGCCAGCCTTACTGGCAGCAGCTGCAGCAAAGGCACCTGGTCCCATTTCTGTACCAGCAGCTCCTCTTTGCCAAAAACAACTTGTTCTTTCAGAAAGCTTCCCCGAGCTGCCCTCCTAAAAGCACTAACACCACTCCTGGAGTGCTGCCATGGCATCCCTCTAAGTGCAACTCACTTGAATGCCTGCTGAGGAACTCAAGAAAAGCAGAAGCACATAAAGAACAGAATATTTGCCTTAGTGGATTCCTGACTCTTTTCTGCTGAGTGCTGGTGAGCATCTTTGCAGGAGCAAGGTGCACCTGGGGAAGGGTCCAGTTTTTGGTAAACACATCCCTTCAGCCTCTGCAAGCCAAAATACAGGGCCAGAGCAGACACCTCAGTGATACCTCATTTACCACCCTCTGTTCTGCAGGCCTTGGATGGGTTTTTGTCCTCCTCCCTTGTGGACTCCTTGGTTATTCAAACTGCTAAAAGAGCTGGTACCAAACCTGGAGCCAATGCCCTGGCAGTGTCTTTGTCAGTGACAAGGTGAGATCTCAATGGGGCTGGCAGCCCTGACTGTGTCCCCTGCACTCACTCTGTGAGTTTTGCTGTCACCCCCATGATACAAATACCTTTGTCTTTTTCTAAACACTGCTTTTCCTAAAGACCCAGTCCTCCATCAACTGTCCATCCATGGCTTCTATATTCTCCATGCCCAGCTGGATTCATTTGCAGGCATCTCATACTTTCTTCCCAGCCACCCCTAAATATATTGAATATCTGAATATCCAAAGCCACCCTTATCATTTCCATGATCATTTACTCCTGGGAGATACCTGGATGGGCTCTATGTCCTGCACTGATGTTTCAGCCCTTCCTGTGTGCAGGGGACCTTGGTACACTGGCTTTGTGGCCATTCCCTGCTCTCTCAGGTGGCAGGGGCAGCCTCCTGCCCAGCCCTGGCACCGTTGGCGTGGCCTCTGTGCCCCATGAGCAGTGACACCAGCCCAGCTCTGTCCTCAGAGGTGCCTTGGGAGCAAAGCCCTGACAAACCCCTGCTGCTCATCTGCAGCTTCAGCCCCTTCTTGGCAAATGAAAACATGGAGCAAGTGAAAACATCCCCCAGCTGGAGCTGCCCCCTCACCCACAGGTGCCCCTGGCACGACCACGGGGCACAGCTGGATCACTCCACTCCCTGCAGGGAGCCACATCTGGGCTGTGCAGGGACAGCAGGACACTGCAGCCACTCCTCCCACAGCAGTTGTGTAATGTTCTGGCAGTGGGGTGGCTGCCTGCCCTCCCTGCCCCTGCCCAGCTCCTGTCTCGCTATAAATCCCAGCGAGAGGGACCCTCCCTTCCCAGAGCAGAGGTGACACACAGCTGCCTGGGGCTGGAGGTAAGTGTTCCAGAGGGCTGGGAAGCCTTTTCTTCCCCTCCTGTGCCACACCTGGGCTCTTCTGAGTTTGGCTGCTTGCAGGGTTAGGGTGGAAAGTGTGGCAGAATTGGTACTTCTTGGTTGTTATTTGTAGCTTCTCCTTGAGAAGGTAGGGAATCAAATAGCAAATGTAGCTGGGAGGTGTTTGTGATATAAGTTAGTTAACCATGCAAAAAAAAAAAAAATAAAAGTCTCCCCCAAACCAGTTAACAGTGAGCAGCTCCTGCTAGTGCTTTCTTGATTTATAAAGGGAAAAGTCCAGGTTTTGTTCCAACCTGGCAAAGCAGAGTATTCATTAGGTGTCACTTTATGTCTGAAAGTTGAAATAGTTCTGGTGAATTTGGTGGGTTTTAAAAAATACTGTGTCCAACCCCATTTTTTTTACCGAAGACTGTTTTTGTTTTCCTTTTTCCTGATGATTACACCACCCTCTGTGTCTGGTGGGAGCACCCCTAGTGACATCCTGCCATGCTGAGCTAATCACTCACCTGAGCAGGGGGCTCCCTCCAGCCCTGGGGTTAAACCACAGATGGCAGCAGCACCCCCAGGGCACCTGGGTGAGGGTCCTGCCTCTGGAATTGTCCAGCCCAAGCCACAGAGCCTGGCCTTCATCCCTTGTTTCATTGCCTGGCACTGCCAGGGATTAGGATCCATCGTCCCCACTGGGAGTTTTGTAGGGCTGGATGCCAACCCAGGGGCTGTTGCCTTTCAGGCCCTGCAGGAGACACAAAATCATCCTCAATCCAAGGTGTGCCACACCTGCAGCCCCTCTGTCAGCCCCAATGGCCATGTCAAAGGCAGCCACCAGGGACAGGACCCTGCCAGAGAGGCACAAACTGAACATTCCAGTGCATTTTTTATTTTTTCCTTCTGAGAGAGGAAGGGGAAGATATCCAAAGATAAAATAAAGTGCATTTTCAATTCCAGTGCATTTTTTATTTTTTTCTTCTGTGAGAGGTAGGGGCAGATATCCAAAGATAAAATACAAATATTTGCTAGTCTGATAAGGCGGGATAGTTTAAACCCAGCTTGTAAATACAAACTGGCAGTGAATTGTGGCTCAACTACATTCTTTCCAAGCCAGTTTTCCAGGGCAGCTGCAGGGGTTTGAAAGCACCCTAGGGGGCACACTGTAAAAGTGGAGAGATTTTAAAAAAAAAAGGGGGGGAAAAAAGAAAATTATTAATTGAGGCATTTAATCTAACTTGTAAACGAAGAGCCCAGAATGCTGGGAAATGGAATGGCATTTGGGGAAAGAAAAGCTGGGAAAAGCAGATAGAGAAGTTCCCTATGGAAGGCATACCAGGAGCTGCCCCCTGAGAGAGTGATGATCATCTGTGGGATTCTTTTCCAGCTCCTGGGAGCCCAGCAGAGCCCACAGGGATGAGAGTGGCCGTGGTGGGCGCGGGGGTCAGCGGGCTGGCAGCCACCAAGTGCTGCCTGGACGAGGGGCTGGAGCCCACCTGCTTCGAGCAGAGCCAGGACATCGGGGGGCTCTGGCGCTACACGGTGAGCAAGGGGACAAGGGGACATGTTCTCCTCCCTGCCACTGAGAGATGGGGACACCACACACACACATACACACACACATTTGTGCAGTGACAACAACAGCTTCCTCTTTATTGCAAGTTGTTCTCAAGTTTTATACCCCTAAAGTCATTGGTTACATCAAACCAGCTCGTTATATTCATTGGACAAAGCAATAGCTTATTGTATTTTATTTGTACAAAGCATGTACAAATTATATTATATTATATTATATTATATTATATTATATTATATTATATTATATTATATTATATTATATTATATTATATTATATTATATTTCATATTATATAATAGTCAATAATTAATTGGTAAGAGTTTACAACAAATTTTTAAGTTTAAGTTTACGACAAGCTATTAATTATTATTATTTACAACAAATTATTATTAAACAGAGGCTGCTTATTAAGGCATGGATCCTCTAACTGTAAATATCCCTTTGGTGTCTATTTTATTGGTTTCCATGCTAACAGCCTTGCTTTCTTCCTTGCTATGGATAAACTCATATTTTATCAATTTCTTTGTCGTGTTTGTGAGGTCCCCAGGATGAGGTGAAAGATGAGGAATCTGGCTCCATGTTCTCAGAAGGCTGATTTATTATTATATTATATTATATTATATTATATTATATTATATTATATTATATTATATTATATTATATTATATTATATTATAGTTCTATACTAGAACTTTACTAAAGAAAGAGAAAGGGTACAGACAGAAGGCTTAACAAGTATGAGTAATAAAAACTTGTGACTGACTCCTCAGAGTCTGACACAGCTGGCTGTGATTGGTCATTAAGAAAAACATTTCACATGAAACCAATCAAACGTGCACCTGTTGGTAAACAATGTCCAGACCACATTACAAAGCAGCCAAGCACAGGAGAAATGAATCAGATAATACTTTACATTTTTCTCTGAGGCTTCTCAACTTCCCAGGAGAAGAAATCCTGGGCAGAGAGGATTTTTCACAAAATATGACAGTGACATCTCTTCTTCTGTTAGCTCAGTTGTTTGGCCTGCAGACCAGCTGCTAAGGCCATCCTCACCTCCTCTGGCAGCTGCAGCTTTGCAGGGCTGTGGGGTGGCTGGAGTGGCTGTGAGGGTTTGCTGGGTGCTGAGGTGCACCCCAGAGGCCAGGGCAGCAGGGGGACAGTGCCCAGCCTGGGCACAGGGCTGATGCACCCGGGCTGCCGTGGCAGGAGCACATCGAGGCCGGCCGGCCCAGCCTTTACCCATCAGTCATCAGCAACACCTCCAAGGAGATGTCTGCCTTCTCTGACTTCCCCTTCCCCGAGCACTTCCCCGTGTTCCTGCCCAATGCCCTGCTCCTGGACTACCTCCGGCGCTACACCGAGCACTTCAGCCTGAGGCAGCACATCAGATTTGGGGTGAGTGAGGCCCCTGCTCTCCACCCTGCCCTGCTCCCCACCCACCCTGGGTGCCCGTGGGCACTTGTGGTATTTTCAGGGTCCTCATCGGAGGAGGAATTGATTAATCTGACTCCATGTTCTTAGAAGGCTGATATATTATATTATATTATATTATATTATATTATATTATATTATATTATATTATATTATATTATATTATATTATATTTATACTAAACTATAAAGAATAGAGAAAGGATACAGACAAAAGGCTACAAGGAATGATAACGAAAACCCATGGCTTCTTCCAGAGTCCTGACACAGCCTGACTGTGATTGGTCATTAAGTTAAAACAATTCACGTGAAACCAATCAAACAATCACCTATTGGATAAACAATCTCCAACCACATTCCAAAGCAGCAAAACACAAGAGAAGCAAATGAGATTATATTGTTTTCCTTTTTCTCTGAGGCTTCTCAGCTTCCCAGGAGAAAAAAATCCTGGCGAAGGGATTTTTCCAGAAAATATGATGGTGACAGTGATTTGCTTCACTACCACGTTTCAGAGCACCGTTGTCAGCATCCGTAAGCGCCCCGACTTTGCCGCCACGGGCCAGTGGGATGTGGTCACGGAAGCAGGGGGAAAGCAGACATCACAGGTCTTTGATGCTGTTATGGTTTGCAGCGGCAATTTCTCAGAGCCATCCCTCCCCCTGCAGTGTTTTCCTGGTATGGTATACAAGGAAATGTTGTTACCTGCTTCAGGGGCTGGGGAGGGAAGATTTAGGGGTTATTCGGGGAAAATCCTCCCTTTCTTTTCTTGCTTCTGCTTTCCAAACCTGCTGGCATCAACAGCAATACTGTCCCGTGCTTCAGCAGCTTTGTCTCTGAGACCCAATTTTGGAGAGGAAGCATCAATTAATTCTGTGTGCATGGGATGGAGGGCTGGACCTCCCTGAGACCCTGGTGGCCAGAGATTGCACTCTTTGCTCTTACCATCTGGGTTGCTTTTTAACACCAGTTCTCCCAACAAAATCCACAAATGCTGGAGTGCTTCAGAGCTCTGTTTGTTTTTCCCCTGAGGCATCGAGAGGTTCCGAGGGCAGCACTTCCACAGCAGGCAGTACAAGCATCCTGACGTGTTCCAGGGCAAGCGTGTCCTCGTGGTGGGCATGGGCAACTCGGGAGTGGACATCGCCGTGGAGGCCAGCCGGGTCGCTGCAAAGGTGCCACCACCCTGCCACCCCCGGCCTCTGGGGACAGGGACACTAGGGACTGTGGTTATTCATTGTTGTGGTGGTGTTGTGGGTTTCAGGATGAGGTGAGAGATGAGAATTGACTCCAAGTTCTCAGAAGGCTGATTTATTATTATATATTATATTATTATATATTATTTGAAAATTATATACTAAAACTATTGTGCCAGTGCCATCTGTGACGGTGTTCACAGGGGTTTTCAGGTTGGGGAAGAGACGAGGATCTGACTCCATGTTTCAGAAGGCTTGATTTATTATTTTATTATATATATTACATTAAAACTGTACTAAAAGAATAGAAGAAAAGGTTTCCTCAGAAGGCTAGCTAAGAATAGAATAGCAAAGAAAGAATGATAACAAAGGTTTGTGGCTTGGCTCTCTGTCCAAGCCAGCTGGGCTGTGATTGGCCATTAATTAGAAACAACCACATGAGACCAATCCCAGATGCACCTGTTGCATTCCACAACAGCAGATAATCATTGTTTACTTTTGTTCCTGAGGCCTCTCAGCTTTTCAGGAGGAAAAATCCTAAGGAAAGGATTTTTCATAAAAGATGTCTGTGACAAACTATACTAAAGAAAGAGAAAGGAGACATCAGAAGGCTAGAAAAGAATGAATAATAAAAACCCATGACAGACTCAGAGAGTCCGACACAGCTGGCTGTGATTGGCCATTAGTTAAAAACAATTCACATGTTGGGTAAACAATTCTCCAAATCATATCCCAGAGGAGCAAAACATGGAGAAGCTGAAGCTTCCCAGCTTCCCAGGAGAAGAAATCCTGGCAAAGGGATTCTTCATAAAATATCACAGTAGCAGGGGACAGTAGCTCAGTGTGCTGTCATCACAAACAGTCTTTCTGAGCCTGAATTTTTTGGTCAAAAAGCTACCTTGAAAGCAAGCTGGTTTTGTTCTTGTCTCCTGTTTCACCTCCATCATCAGCAGCCAGGAGAAATTAAAGATGCTGTTGCTGCTTTTCCATCGCGCGGCTGTCTGCGCCGTGCCCCTCTGAGTTTCTTTATAAAGGAAAAGCAGCAAATTCATCACCTGAAGCATTGGTTCTTCCCTTGCAGGTGACCATTAGCACCACTCGAGGAGCCTGGCTGCTCAGCCGTGTGTTTGAGCATGGCTACCCCTGGGATATGATTTTAAACACTCGCCTGATGAGCCTGATCAAAACCAACTTGCCTGGACCCCTTTCATGGTGGTTGATTAATTATAAGGTGAACCAGTGGTTCAACCATGAAAACTATGGCCTTCAACCAGAGAACAGGTATTCTTGGTGGTCCCCATCCCATGCTGATGGGCTTGTGGTGTGGGCAGGGGGAGATGTTCAGCAACCAGCATCAACCAATGCCCAGACTGGGGTGATCTCCAGTGGGGAGGAGAAAATAAGCTGTAGCTCCCTTAAGTGGTGAAAGATAGGGCATGCTGGAAAAGCCCAGGAAGGCCCAGAGGAGGGTCTCTGGGTAAAGAGGAGCAGGAAGGCTTAAAGCTTAAAGTTCTGGAAAGAGATGATTTGAAGAGTAACTGAGTGAGGGGAATAAGATGGCAGGAGATGTCAGTGAATCACTCCCGCTGTGGGAGAGGGTGATATTGGTGACACTGTCATTGCCTGGAGGTGGGAGGCAGGGCTATTTGCTCAGAGAAAACGACACCAAGAGGTGTGAGCTGGTGGGAGGAGGAGCAGGGGAGCAGCAGGGCTTGTTTGTGGTGCCCCACTCTCAGAGGCCCTGGCTCTCCACAGCTGGCTGGTGCGGGAGCCCGTGCTGAATGACGAGCTCCCAAGCTACATCCTGACAGGCAGGATCACCATCAAGCCAGGTGTGAAGGAGTTCAAGGACAACTCAGTCCTTTTCCACAACTGCCCTGAGGAGGAGCCCATCGATATCGTTGTCTTCTGCACGGGCTACACCATCTCCTTCCCCTTCCTGGACGAATCCATCGTCAGGGTGGAGAACAAGCACGCGTCCCTCTACAAATACGTGTTCCCACCCCAGCTGCAGAAGCCCACCCTGGCTGTCCTTGGGCTGATTAAGCCCTTTGGAGCCATCATGCCCGTGGCAGAGATGCAGGCACGCTGGGTGAG
Organism: Agelaius phoeniceus; assembly: GCF_051311805.1. Taxonomy (NCBI): domain Eukaryota; kingdom Metazoa; phylum Chordata; class Aves; order Passeriformes; family Icteridae; genus Agelaius; species Agelaius phoeniceus. The sequence goes on along the minus strand of NW_027510073.1, from coordinate 1,370 downwards.
CCGTGTCTTCAAAGGTAGGAGAGCAAATGTGAGCCCTCCTGTGCCCCAAAATGCAGCTCAGACAAAACTGGACATGGTTTGTCCCTTCACCCAGTGAGATCCCAGAGCTAAGAAGTTCAGAGTGGATGAGGGAGCATTTCTGAGGCTCAGATTTCCCAGGTTATCTCACCTCAGCTAAGCTACAGCAACATGAGTGAGGAAAGAAACCTACTGGTGTTTTGTTTGGGGTTTTTTATAAAAATAGTAAGAATAACCTCGTGGAGAGCTAGGTCAGGACTAAACCCCAGAGATGAGAAGTTCTGGGGTTTCTCTTTGGGGTGATCCTCTCTGGGGCTTGCACAGCCCATCTGCCCCCACATCACCTGCCTGTGCCCTGACAGCACACATCTGTAAGAGCAGGAGGAGGTGTGGGTGAATTTGGAATACTGGAGGGCTGGTTTTGGGCAGGACTGCAGCACTGCCAAATAAACTGCCTGCAATGAGAGTTTCCTGCCCTCCCAGGGAAGGGATTCCCACATTTTGCATCACTGAGTGAGTTCACAGTTTCCCTCCAGGAGTTAAACTCTGCAGAACACTCTCTCTTTCTAGGCTTGTGTCAGTTGCCTCCCCAGGCTGTCATGGAGAAGGAAGTAAATAAGAAGAAGAAAAACCAAATCCAATGGTAAGTCATTCCCCAGAGCCCCAAAGGTTTTTTGGTGGATTGAAAAACCTCTGGAGTTTTTGGGGAGGATTCCTGGATCCAGCTCCCCCTTTACTCACTTGCAAAGAGCCAATGTAACCTTTGATTTAACACTGATATTTTGCCTGTTGGTGACAGGAAAAAATTAATTCAGGGTACTCAAGGCAAAAGCTTGCTTGGGAGTTGGGGAAGAACATCAGGATCCCCACGGACTGAGAGATAAAATGGCAGAGAAATAAATGGAAATAAGTGCAAAGTAATTCAGCTTGGGGGGGAAAAGCCAACCTACAACCAGCGAGGTGTACACTGAGATTGTCTCATCTCACAGCATGGAGACATGGAGACCTAACTCACTGTGAACAGGTGTCTGAGCACACTGGTGTGTGGTTCACAGGCAGGCAAAAAGCTTAAAAGGATTAGGGAATGAATGAGCCAATCCCAGGAAACTGGGTGATAGATAAATCCATGGCTCACTTAAATAGCTATAGGAGAAAAGGTATAGGAGAGTCAAGTACAGAATTGCACAGAATACAATACAAGGCTAAGTGGGTATGGGCTTTTGCAGACCTCTGAAGGTGGGACATGAAGCTATGAATTCTGCAGAGAAGGTGAACTGGGAGCAATTCTCCAAGCCACTGTGTATTCTTGCAATATTGGTGGAAATGAACGTGAGGGATACTAAAGGGTGCCA
>NW_027510072.1:0-27790 GCF_051311805.1 Agelaius phoeniceus | reverse complement strand
TCCCCCAGGTGTGTTTGGGGTGCCCCAGGTGTGTTTGGGGTTCCCCAGGTGTATTTGGGGTTTTGGGGTTCCCCAGGTGTATTTGGGTGCCCCCAGGTGTCCCCAGGTGTGTTTGGGGTTCTCCAGGTGTATTTTGGGGGTTCCCCAGGTGCAGTTTTGGAGTTCCCCAGGTGTGTTTGGGGTTTTGGGGTTCCCCAGGTGTGTTTGGGGTGCCCCAGGTGTGTTTAGGGGTGCCCCAGGTGCATTTTGGGGTGCCCCAGGTGCATTTTGGGGTGCCCAGGCCCCCCCAGGTGACCCCGCCCCTCCCCCAGGTGACGTACCGCGTGGTCCAGGTGAGCGAGGGCCGCCCTCGATGGCGCCGAGGCCGCGGTCGCCGTCCCCACCTTCAGCACGGGCAGCGCCCAGGTGAGAGCGGGGACACCTGGGGGGGCACCTGGGGGGGTGGGGACACCTGGGGGGGTCTGGTGGGGTCTGGGGGGGCACCTGGGGGGGGCTGGGGACGTCTGGGGGGGTCTGGGGGGGTTTGGGGACACCTGGGGGGCTCAGGTGGGGTCTGGGGGCGTCTGGGGACACCTGGGATGGGTCTGGGGGGGCTCAGGTGGGGTTTGGGGACACCTGGGGGGGTCTGGTGGGGTCTGGGGGGGCTCAGGTGGGGTTTGGGGGAGTCCAGGTGAGGTTGGGGGGGCTCAGGTGGGATCTGGGGGGGCTCAGGGGGGGTCTGGGGGGGCTCCAGGTGGGGTTTGGGGACACCTGGGATGGAACTGGGGGGATCCAGGTGGGGTCGGGGGGGCTCAGGCGAGGTTTGGGGACACTTGGGGGGGGCCTGGGGGGCTCAGGTGGGGTCTGGGGACACCTGGGACAGAACTGGGGGGCTCAGGTGAGGTTTGGGAGGTTCCAGGTGGGTTCCAGGTGGGTTCTGAGGTGGGTTTGGGGGGATCCAGGTGGGGTTTGGGGGGTACCTGGGGGGGTTTTGGGATCTCAGGTGGGGTTTGGGTTTCTCAGGTGGGATCTCAGGTGGGTCTGGGCTCCCTGGCCCTGCCCAGGTGTCTGAGGTGGGGTTTGGGGATCTCAGGTGGGTTCCAGATGGGATCTCAGGTGGATTTTGGGGATCTCAGGTGAGTTTGGCTGGTTCTAGGTGAGATCTCAGGTGGGATCTCAGGTGGGATCTCAGGTGGATTTTGGGGATCTCAGGTGGTTTCTCGGATGGGTTCTTGGGTAGATTTTGGGTTCTCAGGTGGGTTCCAGGTGGGTTCTTGGATGGATTTTGGGGTTTCTCAGGTGGGTTCGGGTTCCAGGTGGGTTCCAGGTGGGTTCTTGGGTGGGTTTGGATTCTCAGGTGAGTTTGGGGTATTTCAGGTGGGATCTCAGGTGGGTTCCAGGTCGGTTTGGGTCTCTCAGGTGGGTTCCAGGTGGGATCTCAGGTGGGTTCTCAGGTAGATTTTGGGTTTCTCAGGTGGGTTCGGGATCTCAGATGGATTTTGGGGACCTCAGGTGGGTTCCAGGTGGGATCTCAGGTGGATTTTGGGGGTTCTCAGGTGGGTTTGGGGTTTCTCAAGTGGGATCTCAGGTGGGTTTGGGTTTCTCAGATGGATTTTGGGGATCTCAGGTGGGTTCCAGGTGGGTTCCAGGTGGATTTGGGGATTTTGGAGATTGGGGATCCAGGTGGGTTTGGGGATCCAGGTGGATTCGGGATCTCAGGTGGGTTCCAGGTGGGATCTCAGGTGGGATCTCGGGTCCATTTGGGGTTTCTCAGGTGGTTTCCAGGTGGGTTTGGGGTTTCCCAGGTGGATTTTGGGGATCTCAGGTGGGTTCTGGGGTGGATTTTGGGGTTTCCCAGGTGGATTTTGGGGATCTCAGGTGGGATCTCAGGTGGATTTTGGGGTTTCTCAGATGGATTTTGGGGTTTCCCAGGTGATTTTGGGGTTTCCCAGGTGGGATCTCAGGTGGATTTTGGGGTTTCCCAGGTGGATTTTGGGGTGGATTTTGGGGTATCTCAGGTGGATTTTGGGGTTTCTCAGGTGGGATCTCAGGTGGATTTTGGGGTTTCTCAGATGGATTTTGGGGTGGATTTTGGGGTTTCCCAGGTGGATTTTGGGGTTTCCCAGGTGGATTTTGGGTCCCTGGCCCCGCCCATCTCACCTGAGCCCCCTCCCCTCCCCCCCCAGGTGCTCCAGGGCCCCTTCAGCAACGGCGGCGGGGGCGGGGCCAGCCCGGGCAGCGAGGGCGGGGCCGAGAGACTCACCTGGGGGGGGGAGGGGACCCTGCTGCAGGCAGAGACCACCCTGGCACCGGCCACAGGTACGGGGGCACCAAAATGGGGGAAAACGGGGAAAATTGGGGGGAAATCGGGGAAAATTGGGGGGAAATCGGGGAAAATTGGGGAATTTGGGGGCACCTGGGCACACCTGGGGGCACCAAAATGGGGGAAAACGGGGAAAATTGGGGGGAAATCGGTGAAAATTGGGGGGAAATCTGTGAAAATTTGATGGTTTGGCAGCAAAAAAATGGGGAAAAACAGTGAAAATTTGGGGGGAAATCGGTGAAAATTAGGGAATTTGGGGACACCAAAATGGGGAAAATCGGTGAAAATTTGAGGAAAATCGGTGAAAATTGGGGAATTTGGGGGCACCTGGGAACACTTGGGGCACCTGGGGGAAGGAAATCACACCTGGGCACAGCTGAGGATGGCAAAGGCCACACCTGGGGTTGGAAATGTCACACCTGGGCACACCTGGGGGCACCAAAATGGGGGAAAACCGGCGAAAATTTGGGGGAAATCGGGGAAAATTGGAGAATTTGGGGGCACCTGGGCACACCTGGGCGCACCTGGGGAGGAGCTGGGCACACCTGGGGGCGCAAAAATTGGGGGAAAATCGGGGTAAAAATCGGGGAAAATTGGTGAAAATTGGAGCATTTGAGGCACCTGGGAACACTTGGGGGCACCAAAATGGGGAAAATCGGTGAAAATTGGGGGAAAATCGGTGAAAATTGGGGAATTTGGGGGCAGCTGGGTACAGGTGGGGGCACCTGGGGAGGAGCTGGGCACACCTGGGGGCACGAAAATGGGGGGAAATCGGCGAAAATTGGGGGGAAATTGGTGAAAATTGGAGAATTTGAGGGCACCTGGGCACAGCTGAGAGTGGCAAAGCCCAAACCTGGGCACACCTGGGGTTGGAAATGGCACACCTGGGCACACCTGGGGGGCACAAACCCCACACCTGGGGGCACACCTGGGGACACCTGGGGACACCTGGGGACACCTGGGGACACACCTGGGGGCACACCTGGGGGCACACCTGGGCACACCTGGGCACACACCTGGTCTGGGTTCCTTGGCCCCATGGTGCCCCCAGGTGCCCCCAGGTGTCCCCAGGTCCCCCCAGGTGTGTCCCCAGGTCCCCCCCCATGTCCCCCCAGGTGTCCCCAGGTGTGTCCCCAGGTGTCCCCATGTCCCCCCCCGTTCTCACCTGTCCCCTCCCCCAGGCCAGTTCTATGTGATGATGACGCCAGGTGTCCCCAGGTGTCCCCAGGTGTGTCCCAGGTGTCCCCAGGTGTCCCCAGGTGTCCCCCCCAGGTGTGTCCCAGGTGTGTCCCCAGGTGTCCCCAGGTGTGTCCCAGGTGTGTCCCAGGTGTGCCCAGGTGTCCCCAGGTGTCCCCAGGTGTGTCCCCAGGTGTCCCCATGCCCCCCATGCCCCCCATGTCCCCCCCGCTCTCACCTGTCCCCTCCCCCAGGCCAGTTCTATGTGATGATGACGCCAGGTGTCCCCAGGTGTCCCCCCCAGGTACCCCCCAGGTGTCCCCAGGTGTGTCCCAGGTGTCCCCAGGTCCCCCCCAGGTGTGTCCCCAGGTGTCCCCAGGTGTGTCCCAGGTGTCCCCAGGTCCCCGCCAGGTCTGTCCCAGGTGTCCCCAGGTGTGTCCCAGGTGTCCCCATGCCCCCCATGCCCCCCATGCCCCCCAGGTGCCCCCCCCGCTGTCACCTGTCCCCTCCCCCAGGCCAGTTCTATGTGATGATGACGCCAGGTGTGTCCCCAGGTGTCCCCAGGTGTGTCCCAGGTGTGTCCCAGGTGTCCCCCCCAGGTGTCCCCAGGTACCCCCAGGTGTCCCCAGGTGTCCCCATGCCCCCCCCATGCCCCCCCCGCTGTCACCTGTCCCCTCCCCCAGGCCAGTTCTATGTGATGATGACACCAGGTGTCCCCAGGTGTCCCCAGGTGTCCCCCCCAGGTGTCCCCAGGTGCCCCCCCCGCTCTCACCTGTCCCCTCCCCCAGGCCAGTTCTATGTGATGATGACTCCAGGTGTCCCCAGGTGTCCCCCCCAGGTCCCCCCCCGTGTCCCCAGGTGTCCCCAGGTGTCCCCATGTCCCCCCCCGCTGTCACCTGTCCCCTCCCCCAGGCCAGTTCTATGTGATGATGACGCCAGGTGTGTCCCAGGTGTGCCCAGGTGTGCCCAGGTGTCCCCAGGTGTGTCCCATGCCCCCCATGTCCCCCCGCTGTCACCTGTCCCCTCCCCCAGGCCAGTTCTATGTGATGATGACACCAGGTGTCCCCAGGTGTCCCCAGGTGTCCCCAGGTGTGTCCCAGGTGTCCCCAGGTGTGCCCAGGTGTCCCCAGGTGTCCCCATGCCCCCCCCCGCTCTCACCTGTCCCCTCCCCCAGGCCAGTTCTATGTGATGATGACGCCTCCGGAGGTGCTGCAGGGAGGGGGAGGGGCCCCGCGAGGCCTCGCCCCCCACGGCCACGCCCACGGCCACGGCCACGCCTACTCGCCGTGAGTGACAGCTGGGGGCAGCGGAATGGGGAGAAACGGGGAAATTTGGGGGAAATCGATGGAAATTTGGGGATTTTGGAGGGAAAATTGGGGATTTGGGGGTACAGAAATGGGGGGGAAATTGGGGAAAATCGATGGGAATTTGGGGACACAAAAATGGGGAAAATTGGGGGAAAATTGGAAATTTGGGGGCACAAAAATGGGGAAAATTGGGGGAAATTGATGGAAATTTGGGGGTTTTGGGGGGAAAATTGGGGATTTGGGGGCACAAACATGGGGAAAATTGGGGGAAAATTGGGAATTTTCGGGCGCGGAAAATTGGGGGAAATTGATGGAAATTTGGGGGTTTTGGAGGGAAAATTGGGAATTTGGGGGTACCTGGGGGGTACTTAATTTGGGGATTTTGGGGGGAAAATTGGGAATTTGGGGGCACCTGGGAGGGTTTGGGGCACACCTGGGCACACCTGGGCACACAGAAATGGGGAAAATGGGGAAAATTGGGGGAAAATCGATGGAAATTTGGGATTTTGGGGGAAAATTGGGGATTTGGGGGTACAGAAATGGGGGGAAATTGGGGAAAATGGGGGAAAATTGACGGAAATTTGGGGTTTTGGGGGAAAATTTGGGAATTTGGGGGCACCTGGGCGCACCTGGAGGCACAGAAATGGGGGAAAATGGGGAAATTTGGGGGAAAATCGACGGAAATTTGGGGGTTTTGGAGGGAAAATTGGGGATTTGGGGGTACAGAAATGGGGGAAATTGGGGAAAATCGATGGGAATTTGGGGACACAAAAATGGGGAAAATTGGGGGAAAATTGGGGGAAATCGATGGAAATTTGGGGGTTTTGGAGGGAAAATTGGGGATTTGGGGGCACCTGGGGAGGGTTTGGGGCACACCTGGGCACACCTGGGGACACAAAATTGGGGAGAATCGATGGAAATTTGGGGGTTTTGGAGGGAAAATTGGGAATTTGGGGCACCTGGGCACACCTGGGGGTACCTGGGGGGTACCTGGGCACATTTGGGAGGGGATGAATAAAAAATGGGGGGAAATTTTGGTGAAAAACGGGGATTTTGGAGGGGCTGGAGTTACCTGGGCACAGCTTGGGGGCACAAAAATGGGGAAAATTGTGGGAAAATCGACGGAAATTTGGGGGTTTTGGGGGGAAAATTGGGGATTTGGGGGCACCTGGGAACAGAAATGGGGAGAAATGGGGAAATTTGGGGGAAAATCAATGGAAATTGGGGGGGGTTGGGGGGAAAAATTGGGGATTTGGGCACACCTGGGGGTACCAGGGCACAAAAATGGGGGAAAATCGATGGAAATTTGGGGTTTTGGAGGGAAAATTGGGAATTTAGGGCACCTGGGCACACCTGGGGGTACCTGGGGGGTACCTGGGCACATTTGGGAGGGGATGAATAAAAAACGGGGGGAAATTTTGGTGAAAAACGGGGATTTTGGAGGGGCTGGAGTTACCTGGGCACACCTGGGCACACACCTGGGCACAGCTGGGGGCACAAAAATGGGGGAAAATCGATGGAAATTTGGGGATTTTGGGGGGAAAATTGGGGATTTGGGGGCACCTGGGCACAGCTGGGGGGTACCTGGGCACACCTGGGCACAGCTGGGCACAGCTGGGCGGATCCAGGGCCCCACCTGCGCCCACCTGCACCCACCTGTGCCCCCCTGTGCCCACCTGCGCCCACCTGCACCCACCTGTGCCCCCTGCACCCACCTGCACCCACCTGTGCCCACCTGTGCCCACAGGAAGCTGGAGGGGCCCCGGGTGCCGCGGGACGAGCGACGGCGAGCGCAGCACAACGAGGGTGAGGGGACACCTGGGGGTACCTGGGGACACCTGGGGACACCTGGGGACAGACCTGGGACACACCTGGGGACACCTGGGGACACCTGGGACACCTGAGAGACACCTGGGGACAGCTGGGACAGAACTGGGGACACCTGGGACACACCTGGGACACACCTGGGGGTACCTGGGGATACCTGGGGACAGCTGGGGACAGACCTGGGGACATTTGGGGACACCTGGGCACACCTGGGACACACCTGGAGAGACCTGGGGACACCTGGGGACACCTGGGGACACCTGGGACAGACCTGGGACACACCTGGGGATACCTGGGGACAGCTGGGACACACCTGGGGACACCTGGGGACACCTGGGGACAGATGGGGACACCTGGGGACAGATGGGGACACACCTGGGACACACTGGGGACACACCTGAGACACACCTGGGGACACCTGGGGACAGCTGGGGACACCTGGGACAGACCTGGGGACAGCTGGGGACACCTGGGGACACACCTGGGGACACCTGGGGACACCTGGGGACAGCTGGGACACACCTGGGACACCTGGGGACACCTGGGACACACCTGGGGACACCTGGGGACAGCTGGGGACACCTGGGGATACCTGAGAGACACCTGGGGACACACCTGGGGACAGCTGGGGACACCTGGGGACACCTGGGGACAGCTGGGACACACCTGGGGACAGCTGGGACAGACCTGGGGACACACCTGGGACACACCTGGGGACACCTGGGGACACCTGGGGACACCTGGGGACACCTGGGTGGCTCCAGCCTCACCTGGGCTGAGCCAAGATCCCCAAATGTCCCCAAATGTCCCCAAACTTTCCCCATTTTTTTCCCCATTTTTGGCCGTTTTTTCCCCATTTTCTCCCAAATTTTGAGTTTTCTCCATTTTTCCCCCAATGGCCCAAATTTGCCTCAATTTTCCCCATTTTTTTCCCATTTCTTGGCCAGTTTTCACCCAATTTTTTTGTTCTTGTTTTTCCCCATTTTTGCCTGATTTTCACCCAATTTTTTGTTGTTGTTTTTCCCCATTTTTTCCCATTTTTTTCCCATTTCTCGCCCGTTTCTCACCCGATTTTCACCCAAATTTTTGGTTGTTGTTTTTCCCCATTTTTTCTCCATTTTTTCCCATTTTTCCCCATTTTTCCCCATTTTTTCTTCCATTTCTCGGCCGTTTCTCACCCGATTTTCACCCATTTTTTTTGTTGTCTTTTTTTCCCATTTTTGCCTGATTTTCACCCAATTTTTTGTTGTTGTTTTTCCCCATTTTTTCCCATTTTGTCCCATTTTTTCCCATTTTTTTCCCATTTCTTGGCCATTTCTCACCCAATTTTCACCCATTTTTTTCCCATTTTTTGCCCATTTTTCCCCCATTTCTCGCCCGATTTTCACCCAATTTTTTTTATTTTTCTCCCTATTTTTTCCCCGTTTTTCCCATTTCTCGGCTGTTTCTCACCCAATTTTTTTGTTGTTGTTTTCCCCCATTTTTCCCATTTTTCCCCATTTTTTTCTCCCATTTCTCGGCCGTTTCTCACCCAATTTTCACCCAATTTTTTGTTCATGTTTTTCCCCTTTTATTCCCATTTTTTCCCCATTTTTTCCCCATTTTTTCCCCATTTTTCTCCCATTTCTCACCCGTTTCTCACCCGATTTTCACCCAATTTTTTTTGTTGTATTTTTTCCCCATTTTTGCCTGATTTTCACCCAATTTTTTTGTTGTTGTTTTTCCCCATTTTTCCCCATTTTTCCCCATTTATTCCCCATTTTTCCCATTTCTCACCCGTTTCTCACCCAATTTTTTGTTGTTGTTTTCCCCCATTTTTCCCATTTTTTCCCATTTTTTCCCATTTCTCGGCCGTTGCTCACCCGATTTTCACCCAATTTTTTTGTTCTTGTTTTTCCCATTTTTGCCTGATTTTCACCCAATTTTTGTCGTTTTTCCCCATTTTTTCCCCATTTTTCCCATTTTTCGGCCGTTTCTCACCCAATTTTCACCCAATTTTTTTGTTCTTGTTTTTCCCCATTTTTTTCTCCATTTTTTCCCATTTTTTCCCCATTTTTCCCCATTTTTTCTCCCATTTCTCACCCGATTTTCACCCAATTTTTTTGTTGTTGTTTTTCCCCATTTTTGCCCGATTTTCACCCAATTTTTTTGTTGTTGTTTTTCCCCTTTTATTCCCATTTTTTCCCATTTTTTCCCCATTTTTTTCCCATTTCTTGGCCATTTCTCACCCAATTTTCACCCATTTTTTTCCCATTTTTTGCCCATTTTTCCCCCATTTCTCGCCCGATTTTCACCCAATTTTTTTTTTTTTTCTCCCTATTTTTTCCCCGTTTTTCCCATTTCTCGGCTGTTTCTCACCCAATTTTTTTGTTGTTGTTTTCCCCCATTTTTCCCATTTTTTCCCCATTTTTTTCTCCCATTTCTTGGCTGTTTCTCACCCGATTTTCACCCAATTTTTTGTTCATGTTTTTCCCCTTTTATTCCCATTTTTTCCCCATTTTTTCCCCATTTTTCTCCCATTTCTCGGCCGTTTCTCACCCGATTTTCACCCAATTTTTTTGTTCTTGTTTTTCCCCATTTTTGCCCGATTTTCACCCAATTTTTTGTCGCTGTTTTTCCCCATTTTTTCCCATTTTTTTCCCATTTTTCCCCCATTTCTCACCCGATTTTCACTCTTTTTTTGTTTTTGTTTTTCCCCATTTTTCCCCATTTTTCCCCATTTTTTCCCCCATTTTTCTCCCATTTCTCGGCCGTTTCTCACCCCATTTTCACCCAATTTTTTGTTTGTTTTTCCCCATTTTTCCCCCATTTCTCGCCTGTTTCTCACCCAAATTTCCCCCAATTTTTTTTATTTTTCTCCCCATTTTTTCCCCATTTTCCCCCTGCATTTTCTCCCATTTCTCGGCCGTTTCTCACCCAATTTTCACCCAATTTTTTTGTTGTTGTTTTTCCCCATTTTTTGCCCATTTTTCCCCCATTTCTCGGCCATTTTTTTCCCTTTCTGTTCCCCATTTTTTGCCCATTTTTCCCCATTTTCTTGGCCATTTCTCACCCAATTTTCACCCATTTTTTCCCCATTTTTTCCCCATTTCTCGCCCGTTTTCTCGCCCGATTTTCACCCATTTTTTTTTTTTTTTTCCCCATTTTTTCCCCGTTTTTCCCAATTTCCCCCTTTTTGGCCCCAAACCCGCAGTGGAGCGCGGCGCCGGGACAAGATCAACAATTGGATCGTGCAGCTCTCCAAGATCATCCCCGACTGCGGCGCCGACAGCGGCAAATCCGGGGCGGTGAGCGGGAATTGGGGCAAATTCCGGGGATTTTGGGAAAAATCGGGGATTTGGGGCAAAATCTGGGAGATTTTGAGGGGAATTTGGGGGGAAATTTGGGATTTCGAGGGGAGATGAGAAGAGAAATTGGGGAATTTTTGGTTTGAAATTTAGGGAGGGATTTGGGGGAAATTGGGGGAAATTTTGGGAAAAATTGAGGGAAATTTTGGGCATTTGGGGGAGATTTGGGGGGATTTTGAGAAGATTTTTTTTGGGGGTAAAATCGCATTTTTGGAAATTTAGGGAGGAATTTTGAGGGAGATTTGGGGGGGATTTTGAGGGGATTTTTTGGGGAAAATTGGAGGAATTTTTGGGAGATTTAGGAAGGAATTTGGGGGGAAAATTGGGATTTTGAGGGGATGTGAGAAGAAAATTGTGGGGGTTTGGGGGAGTTTGGGGGGATTCAAAGGATTTTTTGGGAAAATTTGAGAGATTTAAGGGGGGAAATTTGGGGAGTTTGGGGGCAAAATTGGGGAGTTTGGGGGCAAAATTGGGATTTTGGGGGGATTTGGGGATTTTGAGGGGGATTTTGGGAAAATTGGGATTTGGACGGGATTTTTGGGAAAGTTTGGGGATTTTTGGGGTGAATTTGGAGGATTTTGGGGGTAAAAATGGGGGATTTAGGGGGAGTTTGGGGGGGGGATTTTGAAGGGAAATTTGGGGTGGAGATTTGGGGATTTGGGGTGGAGAATTTTTGGGGAAATTGGGGGATTTGAGGAGAATTTGGGAGATTTTGAGGGGATTTTGGGGGTCCCAGGTGAATTTTGGGGGTCCCAGTTTAATTTTGGGTGGTCCCGGGTGGATTTTGGGTGGCTCCAGGCAGATTTTGGGTGTCCCAGGGCAATTTTTGGGAGCCCTCCGCTCATTTTGGGGGTCCCGGAGTAAATTCTGAGGGATCCCAGTTGGATTTTGGGGGTCCCAGTTGGATTTTGGGGGTCCCAGAATAATTTTTGAGGGTTCCAGGTTAATTTGAGCGCCTTTAGGGTAATTTAGGGCGTCCCAGCTGAATTTTGGGGGGGTTTGGGGTAATTTTGGGTTGTCCCACGTGGATTTCAGGTGGGCCCAGGTGGATTCGGGGGGGTCCCGGGTGAATTTTGGGGGTCCGGGGTTAATTTGGGCCGGGCTCCGGCAGAGCAAGGGCGGGATCCTGTCCAAGGCCTGCGATTACGTGCGGGAGCTGCGCCAGAGCAACCAACGCCTGCAGGAAACCTTCAAAGAGGCCGAGCGCCTGCAGATGGACAACGACCTATTGCGACAGCAGGTGCGCCCGGCCTGTCGCGACATGGCCCCGCCCCGAAAAACCCCGAAATCGCCACAAAAAACCCCGAAATCGCCGCGAAAATCGGCCCCAAAAAAAGCCCAAAAATCGCCGAGAAAATCGGCCCTAAAATGGCGGCGGGGCGGGGATGAATGGGAGGCCACGCCCATTAGGGGCGGGGCTTTATCCTTATATGGGTGTGGGACACGCCCCTGCTGAGCGCGCGGTTCCCACGGGGGTTCATTGATAAAAATGGGGAGGGGATTTTGGCGGGAAATTTGGGGATTTTGGGTGGTTCTGGTGAAACTTTGGGATTTTGGGAAAAAATTGAGGGGAATTTGGGGGATTTGGGGAAAATTGGGGGGTTTGGGGGAAATTTTAGGTGGTAAATTTGGTACTTTGGGGTGAATTTGAGGATTTTGAGGGGAAAATTTGGAAATTTTCGGGGGAAAACTGAGGGAAAAAAGGAAATTTTGGGGGAATTTGGGGTGAAAATGGGAAACAGCAAAGGAAAATGGGAAATTTTGGGGTAGAAATGGTGGGAAAATGGGAAAACCCGGGGAGGGGAGGAAATGAGAATTTTGGGATTAAAATCATGGGGAAAAAAAGGCGCTAAAAATGGGAATTTTGGGATAAAATGGTGGGGAAAAAGGTGCTAAAAAAGCGAATTTTGGGGTTAAAATCATGGGGAAAAAAGGTGCTAAAAATGGGAATTTTGGGGTTAAAATTGTGGGGAAAAAAATGTGCTAAAAGAGGGAATTTTGGGTTAAAAATGAGGGAAAAAAAGGTGCTAAAAATGGGCAAAAAGGTGCTAAAAATGGGGAATTTTGGGATAAAATGGTGGGAAAAAAGTGGCTAAAATGGGAATTTTGGGGTTAAAATTGTGAGGGAAAAAGGTGCTAAAAATGGGAATTTGGGGTTGAAATTGTGGGGAAAAAGGTGCTAAAAAAGCAAATTTTGGGTTAAAATTGTGGGGAAAAAAGCGGCTAAAAATGGGAATTTTTGGGTTAAAATTGTGAGGGAAAAAAAGGTGAATTTTGGGTTAAAATTGTGAGGGAAAAAGGTGCTAAAAATGGGAATTTTTGGTTAAAATTGTGGGAAAAAAGGTGCTAAAAATGGGAATTTGGGGTTGAAATTGTGGGGAAAAAGGTGCTAAAAATGGGAATTTGGGGTTGAAATTGTGGGGAAAAAGGTGCTAAAAAAGCAAATTTTGGGTTAAAATTGTGGGGAAAAAAGCGGCTAAAAATGGGAATTTTTGGGTTAAAATTGTGAGGAAAAAAAGGTGAATTTTGGGTTAAAATTGTGAGGGAAAAAGGTGCTAAAAATGGGAATTTTTGGTTAAAATTGTGGGAAAAAAAGGTGCTAAAAATGGGAATTTTGGGTTAAAATCATGAGGGAAAAAAGGTGCTAAAAAGGGGAATTTTTGGGTAAAAATCGTAGGGGAAAAAGGTGCTAAAAATGGGGATTTGGGGTGAAAATCGTGAGGGGAAAAAGGTGCTAAAAATGGGAAAAAATGTGCTAAAAATGGGAATTTTGGGTAAAATTCATGGGGGAAAAGGTGCTAAAAATGGGAATTTTTGGGATTAAAATTGGGGGGAAAAAAGCAGCTAAAATTGGGAATTTGGGGTTTAAAATTGTGAGGGAAAAAGGTGCTAAAAATTGGAATTTTGGTTTAAAATCGTGAGGGAAAAAGGTGCTAAAAATGGGAATTTTTGGATTAAAATCGTAGGGGAAAAAGGTGCTAAAAATGGGGATTTGGGGTGAAAATCGTGAGGGAAAAAGGTGCTAAAAATGGGAAAAAATGTGCTAAAAATGGGAATTTTGGGTAAAATTCATGGGGGAAAAGGTGCTAAAAATGGGAATTTTTGGGTTAAAATTGTGGGAAAAAAAGGTGCTAAAAATGGGGATTTGGGGTGAAAATCGTGAGGGAAAAAGGTGCTAAAAATGGGAAAAAAGGTGCTAAAAATGGGAATTTTGGGTTAAAATCGTGAGGGAAAAAAGTGCTAAAAATGGGAATTTTGGGTGAAAATGGTGGGGAAAAAGGTGCTAAAAAAGGGGAATTTTGGGTTAAAATGGTGGGGAAAAAGGGGCTAAAAATGGGGAAAAAATGTGCTAAAAATGGGAATATTTGGGTTAAAATGGTGGGGAAAAAAGCGGTTAAAAATGGGAATTTTGGGATAAAATGGTGGGGGGATAAAAAGGTGCTAAAAAAGGGCAGAAATGTGCTAAAAATGGGGAATTTTGGGTGTTTTTGGGCAGGTGGAGGAGCTGAAGAGCGAGAACGCCGTGCTCAGGGCGCAGCTGCAGCAGCGGGGCCTGGACGGGACCCCCGAGGGGACCCCGCAGTGACCCCGCCCCCGGCCACGCCCCCGGCCACGCCCCCAGCCCAGGCCCCGCCCCCAGCCCCCCCCCCCCCCGCCGTTTGTAATTACCGTGATTGTAATTAATTCATTCATTAATTGGGTCGTTTGTTCGTTAATTAATTGTGGAGGGAGGGAGGGGTTGAAGAAGGGGAAAATGGGGGAAAAAATGGGGGAAAAACACAAAATTGGGGAATTTTGGTTTTTTGGGTTGGGGAAAAAATGATTTAAAAAAAACCCAAATAGGCAAAAAATCACCCCTAAAAAATTGAAAAAATAAGAAAAAAAGGGGGGAAAACCCCAAAATTTGGGGAATTTTGGGATGTTTGGAGAGGGAAAAAAAAGGGGAAAAAATCATTTTAAAAAAGCCAAAAATTCGCCCCAAAAAAATTAAAAATTATTTTAAAAAATGGGGGGAAAAAAGGGGAAAATCCCAAATTTTGGGGAATTTTTGGGGTGGGGAAAAAATAATTTTAAAAAAACCCCAAAAAAGCCAAAAAATCACCCCCAAAAAATTAAAAATTATTTTTTAAAATGGGGAAAAAAAAGGGAAAACCCCAAATTTGGGGAGTTTTGGGGCTGTTTGGGGTGGGGAAAAAATAATTTTAAAAAACACCAAAAAAGCCAAAAAATGACCCCCAAAAAATAAAAAAAACGGGAAAAAATGGGGGAAAATCCCAAAATTTGGGGAATTTTGGTTTTTTGGAGAGGGAAAAAAAATTAAAAATAAAAACACCAAAAAAGCCCAAAAATCACCCCCAAAAATTAAAAAAATAATTTAAAAAAAGGGGGAAAAATGGGGGAAAAAAAGAGAAAATCCCAAATTTTGGGGAATTTTTGGTTTTTTGGAGTGGGGAAAAAATAATTTAAAAAAACACCAAAAAAAGCCAAAAATTCGCCTCAAAAAATTAAAAATAATTTTAAAAATGGGGGAAAAAAAGGGGAAAATCCCAAAATTTGGGGAATTTTGGGGCTGTTTGGGGAGGGAAAAAAAAATAAAAATAAAAACCCCAAAAATGCCAAAAATTCACCCCAAAAAATTTTAAAAAATAATTTAAAAAAGGGGAAAAAAAAAGGGAAAATCCCAAAATTTGGGGAATTTTGGGGCTGTTTGGGGAGGGAAAAAAAATTAAAAATAAAAACCCCAAAAAAGCCAAAAATTCACCCCTAAAAATTTAAAAAATTGAAAAAAAAAGGGGGAAAATTCCAAAATTTGGGGAATTTTGGGGCTGTTTGGGGAGGGGGAGGGGACACGGGCGGGGCCAGCCCCGAAGTGTCGCAATTGTCACCGTCAGAGGCGACAGCGCGGCGCCAGCGCTGCCACCGCCCCCTTGGGGACAGGGACGGGGACGGGGACAGGGCCACGCCCCCTTGGGGACAGGGACAGGGACAGGGACAGGGACAGGGACGGGGACGGGGACAGGGACAGGGACGGGGACAGGGCCACGCCCCCTTGGGGACAGGGACCGGGACAGGGACAGGGACAGGGACGGGGACGGGGACGGGGCCACGCCCCCTTGGGGACAGGGACAGGGGCGGGGACAGGGACGGGGCCACGCCCCCTTGGGGACAGAGCCAACAGTGCCACCACCCATTGGGGACATTGTCACCCCTTTGGGGACATTTTCCACCTCTTGGGGACATCGCCACCCCCTTGGGGACAGGGACAGGGACAGGGCCACGCCCCCTTGGGGACAGAGCCACACCCCCTTGGGGACAGGGACAGGGACGGGGGACAGGGGACAGGGACAGGGCCACGCCCCCTTGGGGACAGCGCCACCCCCTCAGTGTCATTGTCACCCCCTTGGGGACATTTTCCACCCCTTGGGGACAGCGCCAACAGTGTCACCCCCATTGGGGACAGTGCCAGCCCCGCATCTGGGACATCGTCACCATTTTGGGGACATTTTCCACCCTTTGGGGATATTGTCACCCCCTTGGGGACAGCGCCAACAGTGCCAACCCCCATTGGGGACACTGCCACTGCCTTGGGGGCAGTGCCATCCCCCCCTTGTCATTGTCACCCTCTTGGGGACAGCGCCACCCTCTCAATGTCATTGTCACCACCTTGGGGACAGGGACAGGGCCACCCCCTCAGTGTCCTCCTTTTGGGGACATTGTCACCCCCCCCATTGCTGTCCCCTGTGCTCGTCCGTCTGTCCTGTCCCCAGATCTGTCCCGAAATCTGTCCCCATCCTTGTCCCTGTCCCTGTCCCCATTCTCGTCCCTCTGTCCCCAAATCTGTCCCCGTTTCTGTCCCCAAATCTGTCCCTGTCCTTCTGTCCCCTCCCTGTCTCCATCACTGCCACTGTCACCATCCCTGCCACCATCGCTGTCACATCCGTGTCCCCATCAGTGCCACATAAATGTCACCATTGGTGCCACCATCGCTGTCACATCAATGTCACCATTGCTGTCACATCCCTGCCACCATCGGTGCCACCACCATTGTCACATCCGTGCCACCGTCCCCGTCACATCCGTGTCCCCATCAGTGTCACCATCGGTGTCACATCAGTGCCACATCAATGTCACCATCAATGTCACCATTGGTGCTACCATTGGTGCCACACCGGTGCCACCATCGGTGCCACCATCCCTGTCACATCAATGTCACCATCACTGTCACATCCATGTCCCCATCAGTGTCACCATTGGTGTCACATAAATGTCACCATCGCTGCCACCATCGGTGCCACAGCAATGTCCCCATCAGTGCCACCATCGGTGTCACATCCCTGTCACATCAATGTCACCGTCGCTGTCACATCCGTGTCCCCATCAGTGTCACATCAGTGCCACATCAATGTCACCATTGGTGCCACACCAGTGTCCCCATCGGTGTCACATAAATGTCACCATTGCTGCCACCATCAGTGCCACATCAGTGCCACCATTCCCGTCACATCAGTGTCCCCATTCCTGTCACACCAATGTCCCCATCAGTGTCACCATCCGTGCCACCATCCCTGTCCCATCCGTGTCACCCTCAGTGTCCCCTCATTGTCCCCATCCGTGTCACCCTCAGTGTCCCCACCGCTGTCCCCTCAATGTCCCCGCTGCTGTCCCCATCCCTGTCACACCAGTGTCCCCATCAGTGTCCCCACCGCTGTCCCCAGTGGTGCCACCATCAGTGCCACCATCAGTGTCACAAAAATGTCCCCATCCCTGTCCCACCGCTGTCCCCATCAGTGCCACCCTCAGTGTCCCCATCCCTGTCCCCATCCCTGTCCCCATCCATGCCACCCTCATTGTCCCCACCGCTGTCCCCATCAATGTCCCCATCCCTGTCCCCTCATTGTCCCCATCAGTGCCACCCTCATTGTCCCCTCATTGTCCCCATCGCTGTCCCCATCGCTGTCCCACTGCTGTCCCCTCATTGTCCCCTCATTGTCCCCATCCCTGTCCCCTCAGTGTCCCCACCGCTGTCCCCAGTGGTGCCACCATCAGTGCCACAAAAATGTCCCCATCCCTGTCCCACCAATGTCCCCATCAGAGCCACCCTCAGTGTCCCCATCGCTGTCCCCTCATTGTCCCCTCAGTGTCCCCTCAGTGTCCCCACTGCTGTCCCCATCAGTGCCACCCTCAGTGTCCCCATCCCTGTCACACCAATGTCCCTCTCGCTGTCCCCATCAATGTCCCCGCCGCTGTCCCCTCATTGTCCCCGCCGCTGTCCCCTCATTGTCCCCATCCCTGTCCCCTCATTGTCCCCTCATTGTCCCCTCATTGTCCCCGCCGCTGTCCCCCCCCCGCTCCGGCCGGCGCCACCCCAAGGCCACCGCGCGGCGCCGCCGCTGTCGCTGTCCCCGTCCCCCGGCGCCACCGCCCCCGAGGCCACCGCGGTGTCCGCGATGTCCCCAAGGCCACCGCGTCCCCCCCCCTTGGGGCTGTCCCCTCCCGATGTCCCCAAGGCCACCGTGTCCCCCCCCCCCCCCGGGGCTGTCCCCTCCCGATGTCCCCAAGGCCACCGCGTCCCCCCCTCCCGATGTCCCCTCCCGATGTCCCCTCCTCGTTCCCGGTGTCCCCTCCTCGTTCCCGGTGTCCCCTCCCGATGTCCCCTCCCGGTGTCCCCTCCTCGTTCCCGATGTCCCCAAGGCCACCGTGTCCCACCCCCCCCCCCGCGATGTCCCCGATGTCCCCTCCCGATGTCCCCAGCAGCGGCGACAGAGCGGCGCCACCGCCGATGTCATTGCCACCCCTTTGGGGACATTGCCACCCCCCGATGTCATTGTCACCCCCCCTTTGGGGACATTGTCACCCCCCCTTTGGGGACATTGTCACCACTTTGGGGACATTGCCACCCCCCCTTTGGGGACATTGCCACCCCCCGATGTCATTGCCACCCCTTTGGGGACATTGCCACCCCTTTGGGGACATTGTCACCACTTTGGGGACACTGCTACCCCCCCCGATGTCATTGTCACCCCCCCTTTGGGGACATTGTCACCCCCCCCATGTCATTGTCACCCCCCCGATGTCATTGTCACCCCCCCTTTGGGGACATTGCCACCCCCCCGATGTCATTGCATTGTCACCCCCCCCCCCGGTGTCACCTTCCCCCCATCGCGATGTCCCCCCGCAATGTCCCCGAATGTCCCCAATGTCCCCTCTGTCCCCATTGTCCCCAATGTCCCCAAATTCCCCAAGCCCCTCAATGTCCCCGATGTCCCCCCCATCCCCGATGTCCCCAAATGTCCCCATTGTCCCCAATGTCCCCAAGCCCCTCAATGTCCCCAATGTCCCCCCAATGTTCCCAAATCCCATTTACCCCCATTTTCCCCAATGTCCCCCAGTGTCCCCCAATGTCCCCAAATGTCCCCAAGTGTCTCCAAATGTGCCCAAATGTCCCCAATCCCCTCAATGTCCCCTCTGTCCCCAATGTCCCCAAATTCCCCAAGCCCCTCAATGTCCCCCAGTGTCCCCCAATGTCCCCATTGTCCCCAATGTCCCCAAGGTCCCCTCAGGTCCCCCAAGGTCCCTCCTGTCTCCCTGCCCCCAATGTCCCCAATGTCCCCCTCCATGTCCCTCTTGTCCCCAATGTCCCCCTCAGTGTCCCCCAAGGTCCCTCCTGTCTCCCAGTCCCCAATGTCCCCCCAGTGTCCCCCAATCCCATTTACCCCCATTTTTCCCCACTGTCCCCACTGTCCCCAATGTCCCCCCCAGTGTCACCTCAGGTCCCTGGTGTCCCTCCCATCTCCCTGTCCCCAATGTCCCCAGTGTCCCCTCCCTGTCCCCCTGTTCCAATGCCCCCCCTTCCTTGATGTCCCCAATGTCCCCAAATGTCCCCAAATCCCATTTACCCCCATTTTTCCCCACTGTCCCCCCTTGTCCCCCCTTGTCCCCTCTGTCCCATTGTCCCCAAAGTCCTCAATGCCCCCCATGTCCCCAATGTCCCCCCCTTGTCCCCTTGTTGTCCCCTCTCTGTCCCAAATGTCCCCAATGTCCCCCTCCGTGTCCCTCTTGTCCCCAATGTCCCCAAATGTCCCCCCTGTCCCCAGTGTCCCCAAATCCCATTTTCCCCCATTTTCCCCAATGTCCCCCAGTGTCCCCAAACCCCTCAATGTCCCCAATGTCCCCAAATGTCCCCAAATCCCATTTACCCCCATTTTTCCCCACTGTCCCCCCTTGTCCCCTCTGTCCCATTGTCCCCAAATGTCCTGTCCCCTTTGTCCCCAATGTCCCCCCAACATCCCCAATGTCCCCCCCTTGTCCCCTTGTTGTCCCCTCTCTGTCCCAAATGTCCCCAATGTCCCCAATGTCCCCAAATGTCCCCCCTGTCCTCAGTGTCCCCCAATGTCCCCTCAGGTTCCCCAATGTCCTCCCTGTCCCCCAATGTCCCCAAATGTCCCCAAATGTCCCCAAGCCCCTCAATGTCCCCAAATGTCCCCAATGTCCCCAGGTGTCCCCCAGTGTTCACTGTCCCCCTCCCCAGGTGACCCCGGGCCAGTGAGGGGACAGAGGGGTTTGGGGACATTTGGGGACAGTTGGGGACATTTGGGGACATTTGGGGACAACGAGGGGACGTGGGGGAAAACCGGGAGGGAAAAGGAGAAAAATGGGATTGGGGACATTGGGGACATTTGGGGACATTGGGGGACATTGGGGACAATGGGACATTGGGGACAAGGGTGGACATTGGGGACATTGAGGGGCTTGGGGACATTTGGGGACACTTGGGGACACTTGGGGACACTTGGGGACATTGAGGGACATTGGGGAAAATGGGGGTAAATGGGATTTGGGGACACTGGGGACACTGGGGACATTTGGGGACATTTGGGGACATTTGGGGACATTTGGGGACATTTGGGGGACATTGAGACCCCCCCTGGGGACACCTGAGGACCCCTGAACCCCCCCCGACCCCTCCCCCAATTTTGTCTTTCCCCCCCCCCAACCGCGAAGGGGGGAGGGGGCGTGGCCTGACCGTTATGGGCGTGTCCTCGCCCCCCCCTTTGTGGGCGTGTCCTCGCCCCCTTTAGTGGGCGTGTCCTGCCGCGTGGGCGTGGCCTCGGGGCCCCATTTAAAGGCGCGCGCGGGGCCCGCGACCCCCGCAGGACGCGATGAGGCCCCTCCCCCACCCTCACCTGGGGCCGCCCCTCCCCCACCCTCACCTGAGGC
Organism: Agelaius phoeniceus; assembly: GCF_051311805.1. Taxonomy (NCBI): domain Eukaryota; kingdom Metazoa; phylum Chordata; class Aves; order Passeriformes; family Icteridae; genus Agelaius; species Agelaius phoeniceus. Next base: position 7,613 of record NW_027510072.1, on the reverse strand, counting down.
TGCCCCTCCCCCACCCTCACCTGAGGCTGCCCCTCCCCCACCCTCGGCAGGTGCTGCCGCCCCTCCCCCACCTGGCGCTGCTGCTGCTGCTGCTGCTGAGCCCCGCGGGGGGGGGAGGGGCCGCGCACCTGGCGCAGGTGAGGGGGAACAGCTGGAGAGGGGCGGGGCCGCAGCTGGAGCCGGGGGAGGCGCACCTGGCACAGGTGAGGGGGAACAGCTGGAGCGAGGCGGGGCCGCAGCTGGAGCTCGGGCCACAGCTGGATTCGGGGAACGCGCACCTGGGACAGGTGAGGCACAGCTGGATTGGGGGGGGTTCACACCTGGGACAGGTGAGGCACAGCTGGAATAGGGGGGGGTTCACACCTGGGACAGGTGAGGCAGAACAGCTGGAATGAGGAGGGGCCACAGCTGGATTTTTGGGGGGGTTCACCTGGGACAGGTGGGGCACATCTGGATTGGGGCGGGATTGATACCTGGGACAGGTGAGGCACAGCTGGATTTGGGTTTGGGGGAGATTCACACCTGGGACAGGTGGGGCAGAACAGCTGGATTGAGGGGGTTTGGAGGGTTTGACACCTGGGACAGGTGAGGCACATCTGGATTTGGGTTTGGGGAGGATTCACACCTGAGACAGGTGAGGCAGGTGAGGCACATCTGGATTGAGGGCGGGATTCACACCTGGGACAGGTGAGGCACATCTGGATTAGGGGGAGGGGCTCACAGCTGGATTTTTGGGGGGGGTTTCACACCTGGCACAGGTGAGACAGGTGAGGCACATCTGGATTTGGAACCGGGCTCACAGCTGGATTTTTGGGGGGGATTCAGACCTGGGACAGGTCAGACACATCTGGATTGGGGTGGGTTTGATACCTGGGACAGGTGGGGCAGAACAGCTGGAATGAGGTGGGGCCACAGCTGGAATTGGGGAATGCGCACCTGGGACAGGTGAGGCACAGCTGGATTTGGAACCGGGCTCACAGCTGGATTGGGGGGGGGTTCACACCTGGGACAGGTGAGGCACAGCTGGATTTGGGGGGGTTTGGAGGGGGTTCACACCTGGGACAGGTGAGACAGGTGAGGCACATCTGGATTAGGGGAGATTCACACCTGGGACAGGTGAGGCACATCTGGATTAGGGGAGTTTGAAGGGGATTCACACCTGGGACAGGTGAGGCACATCTGGATTAGGGGAGGGGCTCACAGCTGGATTTTGGGGGGGAAATTCACACCTGGGACAGGTGAGGAGGCACATCTGGATTGGGGCGGGATTGACACCTGGGACAGGTGAGACAGGTGAGGAGGCACAGCTGGATTGGGGGGGTTTGAAGGGGATTCACACCTGGGACAGGTGAGGCACATCTGGATTAGGGGAGGGGCTCACAGCTGGATTTTTGGGGAATTCACCTGGGACAGGTGAGGCACATCTGGATTGGGGCGGGATTGACACCTGGGACAGGTGAGGCACATCTGGATTAAACGTCCCAGGTGCATTTTGGGCTCCCCCAGGTGCATTTTGGGGTGTCCCAGGTGCATTGGAGCCCCCCAGGTGCATTTTGGGGTCCCCAGGTGCATTTTTGGGGTGTCCAGGTGCATTTTTGGGTCCCCAGGTGCATTTTGGGGTGTCCCAGGTGCATTTTGGGGTCCCCAGGTGCATTTTGGGTGTCCCAGGTGCATTTTTGGGGGTCCCCAGGTGCATTTTGGGTCCCCAGGTGCATTTTTGGGGTGCCCCAGGTGCATTTTTGGGGTCCCCAGGTGCCTTCACCCCCTCACCTGTCCCCTCCCCTCCCCCCCCCAGGTGACCCCGGAGGCGCCGCTGGAGCCAAAACCCCCGGCCCTGGTGGGGGAGGGGCAGGTGAGTCACACCTGGGGGGGGGTTCACACCTGGAATTTGGGGCCACATCTGGAATTTGGGGTCACACCTGAGATTTGGGGGGTCCCAGGTGAGGTCACACCTGGAATTTGGGGGTTCCCAGGTGAGGCCACACCTGAGATTTGGGGTCCACACCTGGAATTTTGGGGGTCACACCTGGATTTGGGGGTCACAGGTAACCACACCTGAGATTTGGGGTGTCCAGGTAACCACACCTGGAATTTGGGGTTCACACCTGGAATTTTGGGGTCCAGACCTGGAATTTTGGGGGTCCCAGGTGAGGCCACACCTGGGATTTGGGGTTCACACCTGGGATTTGGGGGTTCCCAGGTAACCACACCTGGAATTTGGGGTGTCCAGGTGAGGCCACACCTGAGATTTGGGGATTCCCCAGGTAACCACACCTGAGATTTGGGGGTTCCCAGATGAGGCCACACCTGGAATTTGGGGTCCACACCTGGGGGGGGGCCTCACCTGGAATTTGGGGGTTCCCAGGTGAGGCCACACCTGAGATTTGGGGTCCACACCTGGAATTTGGGGGTGTCCAGGTGAGGCCACAGCTGGAATTTTGGGGTCCACACCTGGAATTTGGGGGTTCCCAGGTGAGGCCACACCTGAGATTTGGGGGTTCCCACCTGAGATTTGGGGGTTCCCACCCGGAATTTGGGGTTCCCAGGTAACCACACCTGGAATTTGGGGTCCACACCCGGAATTTGGGGTTCCCAGGTGAGGTCACACCTGGAATTTTGGGGGTCACAGCTGAGATTTGGGGTGTCCAGGTGAGTTCCCACCTGGGATTTGGGGGTTCCCAGGTGAGGCCTCACCTGAGATTTGGGGGTCCACACCTGGAATTTGGGGTTCACACCTGGAATTTGGGGGGCCCAGGTGAGGCCACACCTGCGATTTGGGGCTCCCAGCTGAGATTTGGGGGTTCCCCAGGTGTGACCGCACCTGGCCCCGCCCCCTGACCTGTGGCCCCGCCCCCTGAGCTGTGGCCCCGCCCCTGACGCGTGGCCCCGCCCCTCGCCCGCAGCGCACCTGGCGGCGGCCCCGGCACAGCCCCCACTTCCCGCTCTGCTCCTTCTGCTGCAACTGCTGCAAGAACCGCGGCTGCGGCTTCTGCTGCCGCACCTGAGACACACCTGGACACACCTGGATACACCTGGATATACCTGAGACACACCTGGATACACCTGAGACACAGCTGGGGACAGGTAACCGCGGCTGCGGCTTCTGCTGCCGCACCTGAGACAGACACACCTGAGAGACACACCTGGGGACAGGTGAGACACACCTGGGGACAGCTGGGACACACCTGAGAGACACCTGGATATACCTGGATATACCTGAGAGACACCTGGGACACAGCTGGGGGCAGGTAACCGCGGCTGCGGCTTCTGCTGCCGCACCTGAGACACACCTGGGGACACCTGAGAGACACACCTGGATATACCTGAGAGACACCTGGGGACAGCTGGGACACACCTGGGGACAGGTAACCGTGGCTGCGGCTTCTGCTGCCGCACCTGAGACACCTGGGGACACCTGGATACACCTGGGGACAGGTGAGACACACCTGGACACACCTGGGACACACCTGGATATACCTGAGAGACACCAGGGACAGCTGGGACACACCTGGGGACAGCTGGGGACACCTGGGAGAGACCTGGGCACACCTGGGGACAGCTGGGACACACCTGAGAGACACCTGGATATACCTGAGACACGCCTGGGGACAGCTGGGGACACCTGGGATACACCTGGGGACAGCTGGGGACACACCTGGATACACCTGAGAGACCTGAGACACACCTGGGACACAGCTGGGCACACCTGGGCACACCTGAGAGACACCTGGGCACACCTGAGACACACCTGGGACACACCTGGCACACCTGGATATACCTGAGACACACCTGAGACACACCTGGGGACACCTGAGGTACCTGAGATACACCTGAACCCAACTGTGACCTCAGCTGGACCCACCTGAGCCCACCTGAGCCCCAGTTTGACCTCACCTGGCCACACCTGGCACACCTGAACCCATCTGAGCCCACCTGGACACACCTGGGCACATCTGGTCCCACCTGGGCCCCACCTTGACCTCACCTGACACACCTGGGCCCACCTGAGCTCACCTGAACCCCACTTTGACCTCACCTGAGCCACATCTGGTCCCACCTGGACACACCTGAGCCACACCTGGATACACCTGAGGTCACCTGAACCCTACTTTGACCTCACCTGGACACACCTGGGCCTCACTTTGACCTCACCTGGGCACATCTGGACACACCTGAGCCACACCTGGGGTCACCTGAACCCACCTGGTCCCACCTCGGTCTCACTTTGACCTCAGCTGACACACCTGAGCCTCACCTGAGCCACACCTGAGCCACACCTGGGCCCACCTGGACACACCTGAGCCACACTTGTCCCACCTGAGCCCACCTGGTCCCACCTGGGTCCCACTTTGACCTCACCTGAGCCACACCTGGGCACATCTGGACACACCTGATCCCATCTGAGCCTCACTTTGACCTCACCTGGTCCCACTGAGCCCATCTGAGCCACACCTGGACACACCTGAGGTCACCTGAACCCAACTTTGACCTCACCTGAGCCCATCTGAGCCCCACCTTGACCTCACCTGGTCCCATCTGAGCCACACCTGGAGTCACCTGAGCTCACCTGAACCCCACTTTGACCTCACCTGGGCACATCTGGGCACACCTGGACACACCTGGACACACCTGGGTCCCACCTTGACCTCACCTGGTCCCACCTGAGCCCACCTGGGCACATCTGGACACACCTGAGCCCCACTTTGACCTCACCTGGTCCCACCTGAACCCACCTGAGCCTCACCTTGACCTCACCTGGTCCCATCTGGGCACATCTGGACACACCTGGGCCCACCTGGGTCCCACCTTGACCTCACCTGAGCCCATCTGGTCCCACCTGTCCCACCTGAGCTCCCCCCCCACCCTATTTATTACCTGTGCCCCTCCCCACCATTAAAATGCTGGTTTTAAAAGCCTCGCCTGATTTTGGGGGGAATCCGGGGGAATTTGGGGCTCCCAGGGCGATTTTGGGGGAATTTGGGGTCTCCTAGGTAAATTTGGGGGAATTTGGGTCCCAGGTGGATTTTTCGGGAGAATTTGGGTGAATTTGGGCTCCCAGGTGAACTTTGGGGGTCCCAGGTGGAATTTGGGGAGAATTTGGGGGAATTGGGGCTCCCAGGTGGATTTTGGGTGGTCCCAGGTGGATTTCGGGGGGAATTTGGGGGAATTTGGGGCTTCCAGGTGAATTTGGGGAGAATTTGGGGCTCCCAGGTGGATTTTGGGGGAAATTTGGGGGTCCCATGTCAATTTTGGGGTGGTCCCGGGCGGATTTTGGGGAGAATTTGGGCGAATTTGGGCTCCCAGGTGAATTCGGGGGGGGAATTTGGGGAATTTGGGGGGTCCCAGTGGATTTTGGTGGAATTTGGGGAATTTGGGGTCCCAGGTGGAATTTGGGCTCCCAGGTGAATTTTGGGGGACATTTGGGGAATTTGGGGAGAATTTGGGGGAATTTGGGTTCCCAGGTGAATTTGTGGGTCCCAGGTGGATTTTGGGAGAATTTGGGCGAATTTGGGGCTCCCAGGTGAACTTTGGGGGTCCCAGTGAATTTTGGGAGAATTTGGGGAATTTGGAACTCAGTGAACTTTGGTGGAATTTGGGGTCCCAGGTGGATTTTGGAGGTCCCAGGTGGATTTCGGGGCTCCCGGTGGATTTCGGGGGAATTTGGGGAATTTGGGAGAATTTGAGGGAATTTGGGGGGTCCCAGGTGGATTTTGGGGAGAATTTGGGAAATTTTGGGCTCCCTGTGAATTTTGGGAGAATTTGGGCGAATTTGGGCTCCCAGTGAATTTTAGGGGTCCCGTGGATTTTGGGAGAATTCTGGGGGAATTTGGGGAACCCAGGTGAACTTTGGGGGTCCCGGGTGGATTTTGGGGAAATTCAGGGGAATTTGGACTCCCAGGTAGAATTTGGGGGAATTTGGGGTCCCAGGTGAATTTTGGGGGGTCCCGGCGGATTTTGGGAGAATTTTGGCGAATTTGGGCTCCCAGGTGAATTTGGGGGGGAATTTGGGGGGTCCCAGGTGGATTTGGGGGGGGAATTTGGGGAGAATTTGGTGAATTTGGGGCTCCCAGGTGATTTGGGGTGGAATTTGGGGAATTTGGGGGTTCCAGGTGAATTTGGGCAAATTTGGGCGAATTTGGGCTCCCAGGTGAATTTTGGGGGGGTCCCAGTGGATTTTTGGGTTCCCACCCCATTTTTTTACCATTTTCACCCCATTTTTTGATTTATTTTCCTCATTTTTTGATGTTTTTCAACCCCATATTTTACCATTTTTCCCCCCATTTTTCACCATTTCCACCCCATTTTTTTCCTTTTTCTTCCCCATTTTTCACCATTTCCACCCCATTTTTTGACTGATTTTCCTCATTTTTGATGTTTTTCCACTCCATTTTTTGCCTTTTTACCCCAATTTTCACCATTTCCACTCCCAATTTTACCATTTCCAACTCCATTTTTTGCCCTTTTCCCCCAATTTTCACCTTTCCCACCCCCATTTTTGATTTATTTCCTCATTTTTTGATGTTTTTCACCCCCATATTTCACAATTCCCACCCCATTTTTTCCTTTTTCACCCCATTTTTCACCATTTCCAACCCCATTTTTTCCTTTTTTACCCCATTTTTTTACCTTTCCCACTCCCATTTTTGATTTATTTTCCTCATTTTTGATGTTTTTCACCCCCAAATTTTTACCATTTTCCCCCCATTTTTACCATTTTCCACCCCATTTTCCACCATTTTCACCCCCATTTTTTACCATTTTCCACCCCATTTTTCACCATTTCCACCCCATTTTTTTTCCTTTTTTTCCTCCCATTTTCACCATTTTCCCCCCATTTTTCACCATTTTCCACCCCATTTTTTTTCCTTTTTTCCCCCCATTTTTCACCATTTTCCACCCCATTTTTCCACCACTTTCACCCCCATTTTTTTCCTTTTTACCCCCATTTTTCACCATTTTCCACCCCATTTTTTCCTTTTTTCACCCCATTTTCCACCCCATTTTTCACCATTTCCACCCCATTTCCCACCATTTCCACCCCATTTTTTTCCTTTTTTCACCCCATTTTTCACCATTTTTCCACCCATTTTTTACCATTTCCCCCCATTTTCACCATTTCCACCCCATTTTTTTCCTTTTTTTACCCCCATTTTTCACCATTTTCCACCCCATTTTTTTGCTTTTTTTCCCCCATTTTTCCACCATTTCCACCCCATTTTTCCACCCTATTTTCACCCATTTTTTTTCCTTTTTTCACCCCCATTTTTCGCCATTTCCACCCCAATTTTTTGACTGATTTTCCTCATTTTTTGATGTTTTTCCACTCCATTTTTTTCCTTTTTTTACCCCAATTTTTCACCATTTTTCCACCCCATTTTTTACCATTTCCAAACCCATTTTTCACCATTTTCCCCCCATTTTTCCCCCCATTTTTTCACCATTTCCAACCCCATTTTTTACCATTTTCACTCCATTTTTCCACCCATTTTTTTACCATTTCCACCCCAATTTTTTGCTTTTTTCCCCCCCATTTTCCACCATTCCCACCCCCATTTTTTGATTTTCTTTCCTCATTTTTTGATCTTTCTCAGCCCCATTTTCCACCATTTCCA
>NW_027510071.1:0-29301 GCF_051311805.1 Agelaius phoeniceus | reverse complement strand
CCTAAAGGGGCTCCAGGAGAGCTGGAGAATTCCCCATGGCTGGGGGTTTGGAACCTGGTGATCTTTACAGTCCCTTAAAGCCCAAGCCAGTTTGTGATTCTATATTAAAAAAGCCTAGAACAAGTCAGAATCCATGGAAATACCCCAAATGGACAGCTTTTCCACCCAAAAAAAGGAAACCAAAACCTAAAAAAACCAAACCAAAAAAAAAAAACCCAAAACAAAAAACCAAACAAACCAATCAAACAAAAAACAAAACAAAACAACAACAAAAAAAAAAAAACCAAAAAAACCAAAACAAAATCCCCCCCCTAAAAAAAATCCAAACCAAATGGAAATAAAAAACTAAAAATACCAAAAAAAGAAACAGAAAAAAAAAACCCAAAAAGCCCCAAACCAAACCACAACCCAAAATTAAAAAAAAAATACAAAAGAAAAAAAGGGACAGAAAATCCCTCACAACACAAAAAAATGCAGTTGAAAGATATATACAGTATGCATTATTGTGATTATCATACTGGAAAAAGTAGGAATTTGAGACATTAGACCCAATATGTGTTACTGGCTGCCACTCAAGTAGCTGAAAGGACACAGATCCAACCAGGAAAATTCATGTTTGAAGCAACAAAGGGTTCAGATTTAAGGGTTTGATTTGCACGTGGGTTTGTATTCTGAGGATCATTAACTCCACCAGATATAACTGAAATGCTTGCAGCCCAATAATAAAGGTTATTAATCAAACACACTTAATAATGTAAGCAAGCTGATAGGGGTTTTACCTAAAACCAGGGTTTTACCGAGGTTTCTGCTTTCTTCTTCCACATCATGGATGGCCTGTGATATCCACATGTGCTGCACAAATGTGTTGGAAAATTGCACTGGCCCTGTGGCAGATTTCCATTCTACCTTGAGCCATCATCCCAGTTATCCATTGGGGCAGAGCCTTTTTCCTGTGGTGCCACAGCTGGAAAGGCTCGTGGCCACACATTTCTGGCCGGTTGACCTGATGCATAATCTCTCCCAGCAAAATTCAGTATACAGTCAAGGAATCTCCTGAGGTGGAAGGGACTGATGATAATTATCTATTCAAAAGCTTGTCCCTGCACAGACACCCCAAAATCCCACCCTGGGCATCCCTGGAGTGTTGTCCAAACTCTCCTGGAGCTCTGGCAGCCTTGGGGAGCCATTCCCTGGGGAGCCTGGGCAGTGCCCAGCACCCTCTGGGGATATAGAACCTTGCCCTGAGCTCCATCCCAAATCCCTGGCCCAGCTCCAGCCCATTCCTTCAGGTCCTGCCCTGCCAGGACCAGAGATCAGAGACCAGAGACCAGAGACCAGAGCTGCCCTTCCTGTCATGGGGAGCTGTAGCTGTGATGGGTCTGCCCTCAGCCTCCCTTCTCCAGCTGAGCACACCAAGTGCCCTCAGCCCTCCTCACATGGCCCCTCCACACCATCCACCATCCCCATGGCCTCCTCTGCACACTCCCTGACAGTTCAATGCCTTTTTTGTGTTGTGATACCAGAACTGCACCCAATATTCCAGGTGAGGCCTCCCCGGCCCAGCGCAGAGCAGGACAATCCCTGCCTGGCCATGCTGGGCCCGGTGTCCCCAGGACAGGGATGTCCCTGCTGGCTCCAGGGCACTGCCACTGGCCTTTGTGTTTGGAGGTTGTTTTCACAAACAGGACAGCACTGCTGGGGTACATTTTTTGAGTTTTCATTGCAGCATCAGCCTCATTACATGGTTGAGAAAATAGGAAGATGGAAAAGCTCATGTACAGCCAGCAACTGCCAAGGATTTCTTTGCCACAAAGCATTTTAAAAACTTTCTAGCCAATAGCACATTGCTAAAGCTTACAGAAAATTGTTCTAGCCAATCACTAAAGGCACATGTACACCTGCTTCACATAATGCTTGCTTGTCTGCTTTCTATCAACAATACACAATACTCCATTATTAAGCTTAAAACTTTCTACTATCTTGTTAGACATAGAATATCTTGTTTTTTAGTCCTAAGGTTTATCTTAGCCAAGTCTCAAACTCAAGCTATTGTTTAATGTCCTTGCTTGCTGTACCATTGTAACTTTTTCTACTTTCAGATGTTGCAGCTGCAGCTAGTTCTGAGTTTTCTGTTCTGTTTTTAAAAAAAGCCTGCTTTTACAGCTTTCTTGAAATCATCTTACTTTCACTATTTCCCACAACCAGGATGCCCAGACCCTTTCCCTGGCACTGCTGCCCAGCATCTCATTCCCCAGTCTATCCACGCATCCAAAGTTATCCCAACCCATCCCAGGGGCAGAATCACAGTGACTTTTCCAGCTACCAGGAAGAAGTTACTGTGATGAGGATGCAGAATGTGGCACAGATTTTATGTTAAGAGGAATGAGTGCTCTTGTTAAGCCACTCCTGGCTGCAGTTGGGTGGAAGGGCACTCCAGAAACCATTCCCCACAGATGGTTTCCATGCAGCTGCCCTGTTTTGAAGACTAAAACCCATTGTTTTCTTGCACAGATGCAGGTTGTTCCAAGCCAGCCATGCCACGAGCCAAGTGAGCAAATTTAATGTACCAGTGTGCATGCAGTTGCACCACACCAGATTTTCATCCCATGCTCCTCCTGACACACATAAAATATGGTCCCTCCTTTGGAGAAAAATATCTGTTTGGGCTGTTCTAAACTTTACCACATTGTTCCTTTTTATTCTGGGGTGGAGGGAGGGGTTAATATTCATCAAAATTAATTCCATGAATAGCTTTAAAAAATTATACTGCCAACAAAATACTTACTGGTACAGTAATAAACTCCATAGTACAGTAGCCAGTTTCATGTATATGAATGTCCTTGTGCCTCTAAGCATTGTAGAGCTGAAATGTGGAAACTATTCCTGTGTTTGACCAGTAGCTTGGACAAGAAAGGAAGGAGGAAGCCGGTATCATTATTAGTTTGTGAAACTTCCAGAATTTAACTCAAAATGTGAAAGAAGGTGGGTAATTTTAAAGACATCTGAGAGGTATCACCAGTAAAGAACATAAAAACAAACAGCCACTGAAGGCTATTGGAAGAAAAGTCAGTGAAATGTTCCCAGAATTGAAGCTGTGTCAGGGGGCTGAAGGAAATGGCAGAACCAACAGGTGTGGGAGCCCCTGGTGCTTTTGTCCCATTCACAGAAGTCCCGGGAAGCTTGTGTGGGGACTGGAAAAAGGAAATTCTCTAACGAGGTGAAAAGTGACAGGTTTGTCAGCTGAAAATGGAGGAAGTTTTGCTGATGGATCCTCTTACAACAAACGTCTGGTGAGATTGGACAACAGTGACACCAATTTTGGGGCGATTGGAAGAAGGTGTTTGTTTTCCTTGAAGCCCAAATAAATGATGTGGTTGAAGCAGTAGGTAACTGAGCTGATGCTTGCCCCCTCCTTGAAGATTTTATTTGATTCAGTAAGAGCCAGAGATTGCTTTAAAGTCCCAGGTAGGAAGTATAATAACCCCACCAATTTTGTTTCGCTCTTCTTAGAATTTGCTTGTATAGCATTGTTTATTCTTTCTATCCATACACAATTCAAATAGCTTTTTTTATTCTTGTTGAGTTACTGATCTTAACAATTTCCTCATACATAGCATTGAGTTTCAAAGTCTAATTTTGCTGTATACTCAATAAAAAGTCCCTTTTCAATTTCCAACCTGCTGTCTTCCAGCATCCTTAAAATGTTTCATCCTTTGTCTATTACAATACTGGGAGAAAAGCAGATTTTGAATGCCTTGTGTACACCACTTGTTATTTTGCAGACATTTGTTATGTGCCCTCTTCCTTCTCCTGTGAAGCCAGTTAAATTTGTTGCCTTTTCTGTGCAGTGTGTTGGTTTTTCTTGCACTTTCAAATTGTCTCTCAGTGGCCTTCTCAAAACCTCCTTTGTTCAGTGGTGTATTTTACAGCAACAGTGACTTATAGTAAAGAGAAAGCTGTAAGGTTTATTTGTCAGAAGTTCCTTACATTCTGTATTCTTTATGCAGCATTTTGTTGTTAAATTTCCTTCTGATTTTTTTTTTTTTCTTTTTTAACCAGAACTGGGTATGGGGCTGAGGCTCTTCTTAAGCAGGCCGTGGTAATTGCTGAGTTTCTCTCATGAGGTGCCATAGGGGGAGGAAATAGATCTTCCTGATTGCTTTGGGGTTTTATGGCAATGTTAAACAGAGGGGTTGGGCCCCTTCCAACCTAGGCACTGACTGAATTACATAATGAATGGTGCTTTTCAGAAGATGTGTGTTTCTATGGTGTAAAAGTCACTTAGGCTGTCAATAGCTATTGTAAACTTTTTTTGTAGGCAGGTAAATCTGCCTTTCTCTAATTAGTGTCTTTCTTAAGGAGTAGTTTGGTTTTTTTGTTTTGGTTTTTTTTATGGTGAAAAGAAATTAATGTTCCAAAAATGCAGGAATTGCTGTTTGATTGCAAAAGAGATTAAGTTTGTTCATATTCTGCTCTAAAAATGTAGCATATGGAGATGTTTTATACATACAACTTTCTCTTTATATTTGAATTAAAAATAAAAAGCACTGAATGAAAGGAGTCCACTCTAAATTTGAGAATAGTTATCCCATTGTAATGTCTACATCATACATTCCTATTTTTATAACAGAAATATTGTAATAAACTATCTGAGGTTGCACTGAGTCCCAGGGAAGAGCTGATAAACCACAGTACAGAGGTGTATGGTTAGAGGAGGAACACATGATAACTTTGGCTGGACAAAACATCTATTTTCCTTTTATTTTTCCCACTTTTTGTGCCCATTTGGTAAGACACAGCAACCCATAAGTCGATTTCAGCCACTGTGATGGTTTAGGGTCAACACAGCCACCTGGAGTTTTAAAAGCAGAACTGTGTTCAGTCTTTGTTGCACCAGCAGCTTTCTCACAGATACACCAGCACATTCTTGTGAGGAAGATAAAGTAATAAATGAAATCTTGACATGAAATCTGATTGTTTAACAAGACAGAACTTACCACTTAGAATTTTGTCACACAGAGATGTGGTCTGGGAGCAGTTGTTGGAGAAAAAAAAAAAAAAAATGTAATTCAGATATTTCTCTTGGTTTTATTGTTTTGCTCCTGTAAGAGCTACTGTGCTCAGCCATCTGTATGTGTAGGTGTGTCAGGGATGCAGAATTAAAATATTGTACTGTGTTTGGAACTCGTGCTGGCACATGGCTGTGCAGCTCCCTATTACTGTATAAAATATTGGTACTGCTCATTGAACTACCTGAAAATTTTGTGAGTGGCTTTATTGTTTGGAAATTGAACAATTTGCATGGAAATTTTTTCTGAAAAATGAAAGAAGGAAAACACATTCAGTTATCAGGGGCTTGTTTTATACTACAAACCCAGTGAGAAGTTGGAAGAAGGAAAAGAACTTAGAAGGAAGATCCAGGAGTACATTCAGTAGTCTAGCTACTCTTTTGAAATTATAAGCAGTATTTTTTCATGTGGATACACTTCTGAGAACGAGCATTGTGCAGAGGGAGAGAAGGATATTGCATCAGACTCATTGCCTGTGCAAGAAAAATTTCAAAAATCAGTATTTGTGCTTGAAGCTCAGTGTAATGATAAACGGGTGTAATGGCAGAAACCAGTCTGCATCACAAACTAATCCCTTTGTATTCGTAAAATATCTCAAGCAAAACCCACGGTGCTGTCACATTTTCATATGAATACCCAGGATATTCATGTAGTTTGCATTTATTCTGCACTTACTCTTAAGTGACGTACAATTATTTCTGTAGAACACCTGGCTAAGAGTTTTAGTTTGAGTCAGGAGTGTATTTCTTAAGAAAATCTCTTGATCATCTCTACTTATCATGTTTTGCTTTGTGTGACAGCAGGCTGAGAGCACAAGAACTGGATCCCTGTGAGATTAAAATAATCTGAAAGAAAGTAGCCCAGCAGTCTGAAATTCCTGGGATTTGACATAACTGGGAATTTACTTAAAACATTCCAGTAGGCAAATGGAAATTCAGTCCACCCAGACATTCTAGAATCTGTACAGAGAAAACGTGCCCGAGACCTGCGCAGGGAAGTGCGGGTGTGTTCTCAGATCTGAAACTGCACATAAGATTCTGTAAGGCCACGCTTCTTACAAATGCAGGCCATACTTTGCTTTTCTCAAAGTACACTGAAAAAGTATTAATAAATCCTGTTTATCTTCCTTTCCTTATCATGTGCTAAGTGTCTGATGTCATGAGACACGTGCAGCTTTCTGTCAGCCGTGCTTTGGCTGGAGATTCGTTTGGTCCTCTGGTGGGATTGTCTGATTCTGACAAAAAATAGTGACGCCCACCTCCACTGAAGATTGATCCCCATCAGACTTGTGTTTGAATCAGCTCACCAGGACTGTCTGGAGGTGCACAAGCTAACTGTGCTAAGGGATTTTCAGTGGGATCAGGTCACAGAATGTGGCCAGTGCTAGGTCCTAGGGAGGTGAGGAGATGGGAACATGCAGAGGGACATGAATGGCATTAATTGTGGCTGTCCCTGGATCCCTGGAAGTGTCCAAGGTCAGGCTGGACAGGGCTTGGAGCAATCTGGGATAGTGGCAGGTGGTTGGAATTATGTATCTTTAAGGCCCCTTCCAAACCAAACCATTCTGGGATTCTGGGATTTTCTAAAAAGTTTTTTTTTTTAAAAAGAAACCACCAGCTCTACATTTGCAATAAATTCAATTCAGGAATTACATTCAGGAATTGCCCTTGTTACAACAAAACATTTACAGTGAATTGATGTTCCCTCGTCCAGATGTGTAGGCACTGCACCATAAAAGAGTATTTAAAATGTTATTTACCTCCAAATAATAGGTATCCTTTGTAATCTTGTCAGATCTCATTTTGCCCTCCCCACAAGTCAGTCAGGTGGCATCTGGCTCTGAAAATGTATTTATTGTGTGTGATCCTTTCATGTACCTAGCAGAGCTGTTTATGGTTTACCCTCCTGCAGTTTTTGCAGTTTACTTAAAAGCAACATTCTTTTCCATACCAGCAGTTGTCACTGTTAAAGAGAAATTAATCTGCTCCCTTCTCACCCTCTCCACTTTCTTTGTCACTAAATATTTAAGGGAGCTTCAGGATAATTCTGCAGGAGACATACAACAAAATTAGGAAAACAGTGCAAGGCGAGGAGAGCCTTTACCCTAATGGAAAATTAGGAGTTTAAAAAGCTTATTTCTGACTTCTTTATGTCAATGCTCATGAAAGAGCGAGAACCTCCTCCCATTTCTCAGCAAAAGTAGAGATTTTTACAGGAATTGTAGCACCCACACCATTGGGTTATGGTACAGATTTTATGTACAGACTGGAAGACAATATTTTTCTTTCTGAACCAGGCAATCATTGCTGATGTGGTGCAGCTGCTGCATCTTTTGTGGGGAGGGAGATGAGGTTTTCCTTGTCACCTTTGCAGAGGAGGCAAGGAAATCACCACAGCCCAAAAGGCAGAATTGGTGATGAGCGTTTCTTTCCTCGGTGACGTTCACCAACCTGCAGTTCCAGATGAAATACAAACATAAGTAAAACATACATATATTTGTGATCAGCTAAGGGTCTGAATTTGAAAACTATCAGCAAAGAGTTGAAGATACCTCTATGTAGCACATGTATGTGCACTTATGCAAGTGCCTCAAACAAATATTTCTGATTGTTCAAATGAGATTTATACACATTGGCCACAAATGAGTACACTTCACCCTGTGTATATCAAATAAAGACACATCAAAAAAAAAAAACCATAATCATCTGACTTTGTCATTTTAGAGCATCCATCTTTGTATCTTCCAGGACTTGTCTAGTGATATTTTTAAAAACCTGTGCCATAGCCATGTTCACATAAAAACAATGCAACCCTACCCTCACTCTATTCTGAAATGCATAAACAACTGCATTTTGAAGGGATAAAATTTTTCTGGGATGTATGAAGGGAAATAATGCTAATTTACTGATTTGGGGTCAAACTCATTGTGGTAATAATTGGATTTATTGCCACGTGACCACCCACACTCCTCTAGCAAATCATCCAGTTGCTCCAATGCTCCATAATTTAACTTATTCCTGAAGCTGAGATTTTTGGAGCATTGCTTGTAATGAAAAATGATTCACCAGTTGAATCACTTTTTAATAAGATTTTTTTTTCTCTCTTTTCCTCAACTACAGCTTAAATGATTTGTCAAATGCTTGTTATATAAATAGCCAATTATTTTAATAAGGTTCATTGGAAACGCCAGGAATAGTTGCCCTGAAGATGTACTTCCACAGTGTAAAATTAAATGATAAGTTACTTAATGGGACGAAGGTTTTCATGCCAGTATTCATTAAAAGTAATTAAAAATGAAAAATCTGCTTCAATACATATTAAAACTTTTAAAGTACCAACTCCTTTAAAACTAATAAGGAACATCCAGGCTAGGCTATTGCAAAATTCCATTAGATTAAAATTGCCTCAGATGAAATGCCATTAAATAGGCATTTAAACAGGTAAATAGAAGATCAGGAAATACTGACTAGCCCAGTGTTGGAAGTACGACTCCACAGAGAACACTGTAATAACTTTTCAGTGGCTATAAGGAAAAGATAAGTATTTTGCATAATAGAGAGTAGGTACCTATGCAGAGTATAATTTCACTGCATGGTCTATTTTATGAGAGTTCTCAAAATTGAAACAGGGATGAAAAAGTATCTAAAAATACCAAAAAAAAAAAAGAACCTTGCTAACAGCACAAGATATATCACTACTGTGGCAACGATTCTTGTAGAGCCCTGTCTTATTTTAAACCCTTTGAAGTAGATAATTTAAAGTAGAAATGTATTCTGGAATACACTTAATTGTGTCTTTCCCTTTATTATTTTTTAAATTATTATTTTTCCAATAGTTTTACATTTAATCCTAGCATTCTGAAACCTGTGATTATAGTTACTATTTTATGGAAATGAAGTCACTTCAAAACTTTAAATTTAATTTTGAATTTTTTTAAGTGAAGGTAGCATAGGGTAAGTGCCACAGTGGAATGCAAAGAACAGTAGGAAAATGCTATAGACAATAAATTGATTTTAAACTGGATTTCTAAATACATGCTTCTATTAATTTCACTGCTACTATAACAGAATAACTGTAACTGTAATATTGAACAGGAGTGTAAGTTGCAGGTGGAAAAGATGAAAAATTAAGTGGTGGAGAAAGAAATTAGTCATCATAAAAAATGCTGGTTTGTCTAAATTAAGGATTTTACTTCGCATATGAAATTTAAGAAGGTATTAATTAAAATAAAATAGTCTTTCCTTTCCATTTTCTCAGAGCCTGGATTTTTACAAATCAAATCAAAATGAAGAGGATCTAACTATACATTCCAATTTTCCTGAAACAAGTTGGTCTAGATATATTTTAGAACCAACAGGGAAGGGAACAACACTGGATTGTTACCAGGCGGCATGAAATATCTTCTCTTCTTTTATTTTTTAAGAAGTCTAGTTAAAGAAGTATATTTAAAAATGTGTAAACTAGAATTTTTAAAGAAGCCTCAAAAGAGATAAATTTGCTCTGAAAAAAGAATGTGAGAATGGTTGGAGAAGCAGCTTCTGAAGGAATTCTAGGCAAGAGCTCTGGGATAATATAATGTAAAATATTTGTAGTGAATGTTTCAGGAAAAATCCTGACAGACATCCCTGTGGTGGATTATCCCAGGTTTCAATATTTTTAAAGAAAACCCAAAATACTTCCCCACGCAGCTGTGCTTCAAAATAAAACTGTTATTATATAGCTGGCAATGTGTTCAATTATCTTTACTTTTGGAAGCTGGTGTGGCATAGTGTGGACAAAAAGATAATATGGAATAATTACAGGAATAATTAAAGAATAATTACAGGAATAATTACAGAATAATTACAGGAATAATTACAGAATAATTACATTTTCCTCCTCCTGTAAAAATACAGGAGGAGGAAAACTTTATATGGAATTATGAGACCGGGGTAACACAGTGTTTAACTTCTAAGGGTGGAGGAGCAAGAGGTCTGCACTTTTTTTGTCTCCAGTGTAAAGCAGTTTTCCTCTCTTTTTGAAGATCACATAAGAAGGATATCTGAGTAGTGAATCCCTTCAGGGTGGCACAGAGCACTTGAAGGTTTCCTGCAGCTTCTCTTGGCACTGTGTTTTCAGAGCCTTCTGTGGTCAGGAAACTGGCTTTGAAAAAGCAAAGGGAACCTCTGAATCTAACAGATGCCTGTCCTGCGTGGAATGTTAATGCACCCAATTCAGATTTGATATTTTATTCTAAATTCCTGCATTTCACAGGAATATGCCACATTATTTGTAAAAGTTTCACACCAGTGTTGAGCCAAACAAGTGCTAGTGCTTGTTTTTGCATAATCCTAATTAAGTCAAGGATCAGTTATAGCTAAAGCTACAGTTTATCTGTTTATATAAATTACAAACAAACATTCATTTGGAACATGTTAGAGATCTTCTTAAACCTCTCATTAAGATTGTTAAGATAAATCATTATTGTGAAAATTATCTATTCCATATCTTTAGCCAAAAATTGAAGGTCATCCACCTGTGCTTTTTCTGATGCATTTTCATTCTGTTTAAACACATTTATTTACTTATTTATTTATTAGCTTTCTAGGGGAAAAAAAAAGCCAAAACAGCAAGTTAATCTAATTTATGAGACCTTTACAGTTTAGGCTTGTTTTTATAAACGGTGTGAATATGAGGAAGAATGCTTTGATTTGGGGTTTTTTTTGGTGAACATTTTCATAAAAATGTTCTACTCTTAAAGAAGATGTGTCTTTCAATATGTGAATTGCTGTAATCCTTCAAATTTTATCATATCACTGAGTAGCTCACTGTTAAGATAATTTTATTAAATTTCAGTTTCTCATGAGCCAGATTATTTGCCAAATAAAACCAGTATAATTTAATTCTTTTCAATGGAGTTTTGCCATTTTGTATTTCTTAAAAATATTTGGTGCTTGTGCACCTTGGTGCAAATAAAAAAGAAGAGTGTGTAAGCTGAATTTCATGATTCTAGGAAATTCATAACAAAAAGTTTGACCATCTGAAGCTCAAGCTTAAACAATTACAAGCTACTACAAAATTCTGCAAGCAAGATCATACATTTTGTGTGAACTTACTGATATGGTATTGACCTGTGTAATTTAATCATTCAGGATCAATACATAATAAAGAAAAGATACCTAGAATGCATTTTAAAAATCTATAAAGAACCATCAAGCAACTACAAGAATAGCTTAGCTTAAACTCCAAAGACAATTAAAGATGTTAAAACTTTAGGATAATTATTCCACATTATCTTTTTGTCCACATCATGCCATACCAGCTTCCAAAAGTAAAGATATTTGAGCACATTGTCAGCTATCTAACAGTTTTATTTTGAAGCACAAATGTGCAGGGAAATATTTTGGGTTTTCTTTAAAAATATTGAAACCTGGGGCACAGGAAGGAGTGAGAAGTTACTCAAACTGGGAGTTGCTCTTTATCCAGTGTGAGGCTGTGGGTATTCACAGAAGCCAATTATGAAACAGATATTGCTAGATGATTTTTTTAATTCCTAAATTGTACTGAATGGCACCCTAAACTGACTTTGTTATGGGACAGAAAAATGTTTGCAATATTTATAAAGGATAACTGGATTTTGTTGGATCAATTCTCCTAATGAAAGCCATGTTGGCTTCCAGAGAAGACTCTTGAACATAAATGCTTTTTCTTTGATTGGCCAACCACTTTATCATGATAGAAGGCAGATTTTAAAACATGACTTAAGGTTGAGATGAGCAGCCTGAGTGTGATCCAGAAGCCAAAATGAGAACAAAACCAAAATCTAAGGGAGGGAATGTTCTGGTCAGCAGGAGAGAGCTTCAGGAAGCCTGCATGGCAAAAGGCAATCCTGGACCAGAAACAAGGGCTCAGGTGGCAGGAACCAGGAATTTGGGCTGTGAAAAGAACAAACAGGCAGGGGACAGGAACAAGACACTGGTGTGAACTCACAGGCAAAGCACAAGGTGTGTTGGCCATAAAAAAAAAAATATGCAGTTAAATTGAGCTTATTGGTCCCTCCTTCAGAAAAAAAGTCAGTTTGTAACAAGTAGCTTGCTGAAGGACTCAAAGGGCTTTATGTAAGAGTTAATTTTTTAATTATGACAGCTGCACAATTTAAATACCCATTTCATGAGGGGTGATTTTTCAAGAAAATATGTGTGACTCTATTTAACTGGTACAACCCAAAATGAGTCTAGGCGTTTTTAATTATGTTACATTTGCAAGTAGTAGTTTTTATTAATGTTTTATTAAATACTTAGAGGATTAAATAAGCATATGTATATATATAAAATCTATCAAAAGAAGAAAAAAGCACAGAAATCTGCCCCTTGATGGTTTTCCAAGTCACTGTGTGACATAGCCAAGTTCTCTATTACTTTCCTAGTTTTGTTCTGGGGTGCAACACAACTGTGCTTCAAACAGAAGTCTGCTTAATAATTTTGTGATTATGGATTGATAGTAGGAGATAGGAAAATTAAATTTAATAATCTGCAGCATGAAAAGAAACCTTAGCATAGGCTTTACTTCCTAATCAAGTCTCTCAGCCCTTCAAGCTATTTCTTTCAAGGAACAATCTGTTTTCAGAAAATTTCAGTTACTCTGTTCCTGCATCATCCTGAATTTCAGAATCCCTCTTCAGCAGAGATATCATGAGAGATTGGGCATTTGGACTTTTTGAGGCTGGGGGTTTTGGGATGTTTTTGTTTGGGTTTTTTGTTTGGTTTTGTTTGGGTGGGGTTTGGGGTATTTTTGTTCTTCTTTGCTCTCTTTTGTTGGTTGGGTATTGCAGTTCCTCTCGGTTTTCTTTCATTTCCTTTATTGTTGCTTGTTTGTTTGTTGTTTTTTATCTAACTGGACAATATCTAGAGATCCAGACCTTCCCTCTGTCTTTTGATGAGTCCTTTTCACTCAGTGTTTATCACTTCCACCACCTCCCTCTGTGAGGAACTCAAATTTCTCTGGCAGCACCCAGGTCTCTGTATTTTATTTAGTGTAAAAGCAAAAGGATCTGCCTTGAAGCTAAGACTTAACCTTACCTGAAAACTCATGAGCATCCTGCAGTGCTTTTACTGTGCATTATTAATTTAGATCAAAAGAAAACCTTCATCCTTCTTATGTAGGTAGGTTATGTGGTTTGGTGAAGAATTAGAATCTGATAACAGAAAGAGAGTTTTCTGCATGAGTCTCTATTGCCTGTAGGAGCAACTTCTCAAGAAACCCTGGTATTTTAAAATTTCTAGGGAAATTTACTCCTTGTCATGGTAACAGAACAAAGTTTATGTTTTCCAGAAGGAAGGAACACACCAGCTAGTGTAAAGAGCAGTATCAGAATTGGCACATCTGGGAATTTGGACATAAACTCACCACAATTTGTAGGAGCCACCCTTACTTAAATATTCTTCATCTGCATGTTCAGTCAAATGAAATAATAACGGGAAAATATGCAATTCTGCAGAAGTTATTATCTAACCCATGTTCAAGAATGTTGTTTTATTCTTTAACACGGTTTTGTTGATTTTCTTCTCAACTAAACACGTCAGACATGATGCAATGACCAACCTTTCCTTATAAATTCATCAAATATGACATATTTGTTTGAACTGATGGGACTCAAGTTTCTGAAATTACTGGGAAAAATCACTGTAGAAGCCAAGTAACAAAGATAATAATTAACAAATTCCATCTTTCTGCTCTGGATATTGCTGATTGCTCCATGGGGATGGAATATGAGGATTGTTTTAAAAGGATGTGGTCCTCCAAGCTCAGTTTATATTTCTCCATCACCACGCAGTCAATATGGAATATTCTGGAAAGCTATGCTTTTTCTCCTCCTATTTCAAGAAGAATGGTAAAATAGGGAAAAAAAATTTTGAGGAGATATTGTCTTTACACAGAAAAGCTTTTAAGAGGATAAATCACCACCAGCATAGTGGGAGATAGTTCATATGTTCACTTAATGTTTTTTAGTTCACAGTGACCTTGATTTTTTTTTCCCCCACAAATGTGTTAGCCTGTATTAAAATGATGAATAACCTGATAAAAATGTAAGGTTAATGGGCTTTGCTTAAAAAGGCAAATGGGGAGCTGAAGAACCTTGTTAAATTTTATAAATACATATAAAGAATTTAATTTAGAACTGAGCAGGTCTGCTCTTTGGTCATTTCCCTTGGCAGGTTTTATTTCTCGAACTCTAAGCTGTTACTCCTCTTGTTCATCTTTAATAGAAAAAATTCAGCTAACTCTAAAGTTTTATTATGCCAGTATGTAATATCTTTAAAAGTGAGAAATAGAAAAACATGAGGGGTTAAAAAGAGGCCCAGGGATCCATTGCCACCATTAATTTTAGCATAAAAATCTGAAAACTTTCTGTTTCAAACAAGTGAAACTAGCCTTCCTATTTCACTGAAGACCTGTCTCTGCATTTCTGTTCACAGCAATGGGAAGATTATCCTATTCACTGTAGAAAACACTGATTTTTTTGAATACAGATTCCTGGAAAATAAAATAAAATAAAAAAATAAAAAAAAACAAGTTGAAAGTACAGAAGTCACATACTCAAACTATTGAATATCAGGAAACTTTGTTGACAGATCTGAGTTCTGCTTTTCCTGAGCATAGCCACATTGCATAAGATTTAGACATTTTTGTAACATTTTCTTTGGTTTGTGAGTGCCAGAAAAAAAAAAAACAACAACAACAAAAAAAAAAACAACAAAAAAAGCATTTTAAACATTTTGGGGACAGGAGCAGGTTAAACACAACAGCAAGGAGTATGACTTCAATTCCCAGTGATTTCCCCTATTATCTACCATGTCATCTACCATATTTACCACATCCTCTACCCTTTTTAAAATATTTAACTTCAGAGGTCCAGTCCTTTTAAAACAACACATAAAACCTATTCATTTCTAGCCCATGCAGAATAAATATAAATGTGGAAACTAAGAACTTCAATTATGATGCATCAGTATAATCCCCCTGCCTGTTTAATGTTGACTGAAAAATTCCGTGTCGCACTTGAGAAAAGGAATCTGATATTACACTTAAGGTTGCTACACTGAAAAACACTGGTGAGTTTTATTCTTGCAGAGTTTGACAAAGTGTGCTGAAAAAGAGGACCTCAAGTGAGATTACCCACCTTTTCTGTCTTTTATGAAATTTAATGAAATTTGCTGGCTTCTAGATTGAGTTATTAGTTTCAATTTGCCCACTAACTCATTCACAGAAAGGGAATTTTTTTAGATGGTTAAACAGCCTTGTCAAATTAGATGTTTAATGAATTTGAGATGAACTGAGACACATCCTTAACTGGCATCTGTTGATAAAGAAGTAGCAACATTCCTTGAAGTTGCAAGAGTCTCTACTGATTGCTCCATTAGAACTACTACAATTTGGTTTTTTGGGGTTTTTTTCAGGCCAAACTTTTGGCCCTGATATCATCTGGAAATAACAGTGGAAATCATTGAGCAAGACTTTGAATTATACTGTACTACAGGACATAATAAAACTTCTCTCTCATTTTTTCTTCTTTTTTTTTTTTTAATTCTTTTAAACATGTGCATATTGCTTTTACCATTTCTCTGCTAATCATGGCATCCTTTTTTTGTGATTCCTGCAGATGTGAACGAATGTGAAGCTGAACCCTGCAGAAATGGTGGAATCTGTACAGATCTTGTTGCCAACTATTCCTGTGAATGTCCAGGTGAATTTATGGGAAGGAACTGCCAACAGAGTAAGTACAGCATGGTTTAAAACCATTATTTTTAATAATATAGTATAATATAATATAATATAATATAATATAATATAATATAATATAATATAATATAATATAATATTATAATATAATATAATATAATATAATATAATATAATATAATATAATATAATATAATATATTATATAATTTTATTTTAATAATATAAAATATAAGATTCTATTTTTACAGGGAAAGGACAAACAAAACCAGAACACTTTAATGTACTGTGGAAATACTTCTTTACACATAAAGAAACCTCAAAATAGCCATCTTATTCCCTTCAAAACTGAGGGAGTTTCAGAGACCAAATCTGTCACACATTCAAGTAAAGCATCTGATATGATGGAAATATTTGCAAAATGTATCTATATTTAAGCAAGAAGTAAAATAGTGTAATGTAGAAAAAACCAAAAAAATTAATTCAGGCTGAGGTTTCATCTCATCAAAAATCCTGTCTTCAGCAATGTTATTGGCAGAAATCAACAAGTGTAGGAAAAGGGCAAAAATATCTGCTTTTTGCTCTGATATGTCTCTAGCCTCTGAAATTTGGACCACTGCTTTGTGGGGAAGTCATTAATAGAATTAACAGTCATTAATGGATTTGTCCTGGGAAAAACTTCACCTGATTTTTTTTCAATAACATTGACTATGGATGCACCATAAAGGTCTGATTCCTAAAGTTCTTCATGTATGATAAACTAGGTAATCCTGAAGGCCAAAAATAACAACAATAGAATAGACTTCTTTGGCATAAAATGCAATATACCTAAACATTTAGATATTAGAGTTTGTTGGGTTTTTAATACTGTAAAGATGAGAGCCTGTGTGTTTCAGTCAAACAAAAGAAGTTAAAATTATGGTATTGTGGATAAAGCTAATATAGTTCCAATGTATATTTCCATAGAAAGAAACAGGAAAGTATTTAACAGCTGGCTTTAGTAGTGTTGGGTTTTACATTCAGAATACCTGAAATACTGGGCTAATCCACATTGAAGAAAGGGAGCTTCTGGTGTAAGGAAAATCCTACTTCATGTAGCAAAAAAAAAAAAGAAAAAAGGCATTACAAGTTGAATCATAAATAAATGAAAACATAACAAAAGCTGAAAAATATCAAATATCATAACAAAAGCTGAAAACATAACAGAGTGAAACATATTATTCTTTTTCCTGCATTCACATTGTGGATATATGGGGGAGAATAGAGAGGAAAACAGGATGGACCAATAACAACAAATGTTTATTTGAAGTGGTTTCAGTGAATTCCCAGATTTATACACAGCAGAAAAAATATTTGAGGCACCCAACATAATATGTATGTAGTTCTAGAGAGGAATAAAAGATGAATCTTTGCTTTGAGAAAGTCACAGGTCTCTGTGGCTGCCTGAAAGAATTTATTAAAAAAAAAAACAAACCCAAAACTATTAAAGTGTTTTTCAGAATTTGCTGGTGAAGCAATTCATGCATTTCCTTATTAGGTGCAATTGAATTGCCATTTGGAATTCTACCAGGAATCTCATCCATCTCCTCAGAGTTTATCCCTTCTCTATTTTGGCTGCATCATGAGCACTGCTCAGATAATAGATCACATAAACCCAATCTCCTGTTTTGCTGGAAATGGGGTAGTCAGAGCTATTACTTAAGTGTTCATTGCATTTCCTGAACCATCATCTGGTATTTTATATACCTTTTTTTTTTTTAAATAGATGTGTACGTAGTGATACACAAAAATAACTTTGTGTGTGAAGCTGCATATCTCATATATTAAACTGAATTAAGTTTTATGTATGTATATCTATAAGCACAAACACACATTTCTGGCTTTGAGAGCATATAAGAGAAAGTATATGTATGTAAAAAAAAAATTGAAACTTTCCAGTTTATTGAAATAGTGAAAGAACTCTGCTACTCTATTGCAAAATATGTTATCCCCACTCTGTCTTTCTGTGTCTTATTTTGAAGAATTCATACTGATATAAATATGTATAGTGAAGTAAATATAAATATATATAGTTTACCATCTCTATAACTTGCACTATACCATTTTCTATAGCTGGGCTTGAAAATCCCTTTTTTTTTTTCCATTAGAAGTTTGGTTATGTCATCACACTTAATTACGTAATTACAAGTAGTTATTACACATTCTAATTACACCATCAAAGTTTTGCACATATTTACAGTAATCATGTAATTAAATACTGTTATGCTAATTACGTAAATTACTGACTGCTGTCTCAGAATTACCTCACAACGCTCAAAGATTCCTGAGTCACATCACAGAATATGTAAAATATCCTAGATGTAGAATCAAAAAAAACCCTGCAAAATTGCATCATACAAGCTGCTTTACAGGATGCATTTAGAATAATTTATCTAGTTTGTTATAGCCCAAATATCACTGCTCTGCAACAAGGATTTGTCATGTTACTCATGCACATGCCTCCTGTACTTTGTGTCAGACACTTTTTCCTACACCTCCACCTAGGTTTTCCCTCTTTTTTAATTCCACCATTTGATTTCACCACAATTAATTCCTCTTAGCTAATCTCCTAAGCAATTCACTTCCATTTCATCTCTTGTGTGGCACTTCTCAGGGGTGAGACAACTGTTGTGCTGCACCCAAATCCTGGGATCCTTGTGTGACACCCATCCCAAATCCTTCTGCGTAGTCCCAAAAGCCTCTGGAATAACTAGTGCAGCTAGTCTCAGCTGGCCTGAGAAGGAAAGGGTTGAAACTGAGTACAAAAATTACAATAAAATGATCTTTTAACCATATTTAGACCACCCTGACCATCCTCTGAGTCTGTTTCTGGCATGGATGAGATTCAGACTGGTTTATATTAAGTTCTTTCTTTTCTTTCTTTCTTTCTTTCTTTCTTTCTTTCTTTCTTTCTTTCTTTCTTTCTTTCTTTCTTTCTTTCTTTCTTTCTTTCTTTCTTTCTTTCTTTCTTTCTTTCTTTCTTTCTTTCTTTCTTTCTTTCTTTCTTTCTTTCCTTCCTTCCTTCCTTCCTTCCTTCCTTCCTTCCTTCCTTCCTTCCTTCCTTCCTTCCTTCCTTCCTTCCTTCCTTCCTTCCTTTCTTTCTTTCTTTCTTTCTTTCTTTCTTTCTTTCTTTCTTTCTTTCTTTCTTTCTTTCTTTCTTTTTTTCTCCTCTCTCTCCCTCTCTCTCTCTCTCTCTTTCTCTCTCTTTCTCTCCTATTAGCTATGGCTGCTTTTAGCAATTCAGGCATAACTGGTATTTAAACCATCTGCTTCTCATTTATGGAAAGCACAGGACAAGGCAAAATCAGGGTAAAGTGGAGTGTGAGAGCACTGACAGCCTCAAAACATATTCAGCCATTCTGGAATGAGCTTATCAGCCTGCTAAGAGACACTTAACAAACATCTGGTATTTACAGAACCCGCCTGCAGATGTTTAGCAAACACTGAATGGGAAGAAAGCACCTTTCCCCATCCCCTGAATGTGAAATTTAAGCTATTTTAATTCCATATTACTTCCCAGATTTCTAAGGCCTCGGAATTTCCTTGATGCAGCTGCGTGTCCTTCTGCTCTCCCACTCTCTGAACCAATTCCTTGCTCCTGTGTTGAATTCAATCAATTATGATCATGTTCATTACAACTTTCCTTAGTCTTGGAGTATCCATAAATAAAATACTGTTTCCAAGACAGTTTCTCCTGTGGTTGGAGGGTTTCTGGTTTCTTGGTTTTTTTGGTTTTTTTTTTTTTTTTGGATCACAACATTCTCTTGCAGACTGCAGACACTTTCATCAAGGTCAGGCTGTTTATATTACTCAGTGCAAATCTGTATTGTTAAAGTCTCCCATGACCAGCGTGGGTGGAGAATTGCAGAAATATGTGAGCAGTTGCACAGGTGACTTTTTTGATCTCTTTCCCTTCCCATTTTAATGTTTTCAATCAAGCAGATGGTACCAGGCAGTGGACAACTTACAATTCTACCACTTTGCATCCTGGAGCTGTGTTTTGCTAAATGCCAAGAGTTTCTGCCATTAAAGCATATGGAAATCCTTCCTATGTTTTTTTTTTATTTGAATATCTAGATCAAAATAGTCACTATAAATATTTCTTTACATATACTGTGGCCCCTTCACCTCCTTTTCTGGGGATTCAACCTGCCCATATGTAGGAGAACTGCATTCAAAGCAAGTGCAGCAATTTATTTGTCTAGCATGTCAGAAATCCTGCCAAGCAGTGTGCCACCACCTTGTTTTCATTGATTTCCTCTGCTTTTATGGTTTAGTACACTGTTGTGCTTCTCTTGCTCTTGGTTGCCTCCTGCCTTCCTCTCTGTGGAAATCAAAGTGGCGTTTTCTTTCCATTCACATGAAAATGCCCGTATTTTTAACTTAAAAAATTATCTGAAGATCTGACAGATCTAGGCATAAAGAGATGTTCAAGACTCCTGCTTACATGCAGCCTTACAGTCCCAGACTAGATGGCTTCACCCAAAGCACACTAATGCATTATGATTTTAGAATTTTCCTTCTCTCAAGGTTATTCCCAGGGCACGACCCTGCAGCTCACATGATTTGTAGTATGGGATAAATAACTTATTTTACAGTATCTTTTCTAACAGACCCTTATTCCTTTTCATGCCATCTGTATTTCACTTCTGTGTCCTCAAGGCAGAGTGCTGGGTCTTTTTTGGCTTCAGGTGCTTGTCCTTTGAACTCCTCTGCTTGATGGTCACAGTTTTGGGTGAATTTTGGGCATCTCTGTCTTACAGATCAGACCAGCCCTGGCCCAGCAGGGTCCAGGGTTGATAAATCCTCCATGCTTAGGTTCAGAAAAACCCTACTCAGAACAGACATAAGGGCATAAGAAGTGCACAGACGAAAAATGAAACAATTTATGAAATATTAAAAAACTGTGATTTCTGGGAGAAGGCTTTTTGCTGGGAAAAATTTTGCCTTCCAGGAAATGTCTGTTTTCAAAATATGGATAGGAATCAGAACTTTACCACTCTCTGAAATCAAAGATTGTGGTTAGGGGCTTTCTGGTGAACTCAGCTCATGGAATTGACCTGTTGAAATTAAGCTGCTAGGAACTGAATGGTAAAGGAGATCCCATTGCATATATGCCTTATTTCCAGATTACCTGCTGGGGAACTTTGGTTTCAAGGCCTGAGATTCTTTGTTCAGCTTCAGTAATGTCTTGGTTTGAAAAGCCAGGTGCCTGCTGAGGAAGGCAGGAGCCTCCCCTGAAATGGAAAATGCAAACCCCCTCCCTCTGAATTATTGTAATTTTGAAATTAAGGGCCTCTCAGGCAAAGATATGGGGATAACAGTTTTTTATTAGGGGAGAAAATGAAATAAACAAATAAAAAAAAATGTAATAGTACAAAACCCACTGCCAGAGTGAGAGCAGGCCGTGTCCCCTGTGTGTCAGGGGGTGGCACAGCCCCATCCCATGGGGGCTCAGCCCTCCTGCAGTGCCAGCTGTGGCTCTGCTGGAGCAGGGATCCTGCACAAGGGGGGAGTTTTCCTCTGCAGCTCCAGGGCTGCTGCAGATGGGCCTGGGCTCCCTCTGGCCATGCAGGGCAGCAGAAGCTGCTCCTCTGGCAATGCACTGGGCAAAGGCTGCTGGGCTGTCCCAAAGCTCAGATTGGATCCAGGTAGGAATGCTTGGCTCCTCCCCTGGGCGGAGCATCTCCCCATGGGATGATGGGATTGGATCAGCCCTGCAGGGACACTCAGTGGCCATGGACAGGAGAGAATTAATAATTAATGGCCCATGAACAGCAGAGATCTCCTGGAGGGAGGATTGGCTGTGGGAGAGATAAAGAAAACTTCCCCATGAACAGCAGAGAACTGCCCCAGCTGTGACAGATGGGAATGGAATCCACATCTCCATTTCCAACCTAAGACAAGTAAATACTTTGAGCTTGTAGTGAGCCACATTGCCCTGCCAGGAATCAACACAAGTTCCCGAAATTACTGATTATCATGAAACTCTCTGTCAATGACATTTAGGAGGGCATACTCTTCCCTACAGCTCAAAATATCAGTTTGACTAATTCTGAGATTAATGAATTATGAAGTTTGAGTTTAAGCTTATTCTTGATTGTTTTGAATGTGTGCCTGTTTCATGATCTCAAATACTGGTGTTAAAGTCAGAGGTCATTGAAATACAAAGCTGGACAAATATACCAATGAAGGAGTGGCAAGGGGGAATAAAAGAAGGTAATTAATAAAGCAGATCAGTTCTTTGATCCAGTGAACTTCACAGCCACACAGGTATTGGGCTGGTACAAAGGAATGGCAGGGGAAAGAGCCTGGGCATGAAGTCAAAGCTTAACACCAGCTAAAAAATGTTAATCAAACCACGGTCTAACCAAGAAAGTAGAAACTTTAATTAATTTTTAAGGCAAGAGAAGTGTTTATTTAAATTTTAATATTTTTCTTGCTTTGTTTCACTTCAGAGATCATAAAATTTAAAAGCCAGTGTTGTCAGCTTATTGTCAGCAGAGGATAGACTGCAGAAAAATTTGGTAAATATGTGCATTCTTGCTAGTCATTATTTGAATGACAAATTCAGGACTTCCATTAAAAGATTAAGGACGTTTTACAGAAATGCATATATGTGTGTGCAGGTGTAGATATATGTATATAAAATTATTAATCACAGAAAATTAATTTTTCAGTGTCCTCAGGGTAGTTAATTTATCATTTACATGATATCCTTGTGGATTTATGGGATTATGGGGGGGTTAATCTCATACAAAAGAAATAATGAAAAAAAATTGTGCCTAAAAGAACTTTATCCATTTAATATCAAGTTAATAGTACTAGTATGAGCTCCCTGGATTACAGAAATATCTCAGAGCAGAAACATATCAGAAGTACACTTTGAAAGTGCAGGAGGGAGAATTTTTACATGTCAAATGTGACTGTAGGCCATGTAATTCAACTCAACCTCAGTAATTTGTCCTTTTTTGAACATGTCATAAGAACATGAAGCAAAAAGTATTTCCAAAGTTGAATTTCTCCTTGAAAGAGAGGCTAACATCAGTAATAAGAATTTTGCTTTATGCACATCTTTAACTATTTCAGCTAATCTTGAATGGAATACAATTTCCATATTTGCATTGGACAAAACCCCTCTTGAGCCCTTTTGCTGAAAATGATGATTTTTGCTGAGTCTGCACCACTCTGTGAATGTTGTCTGGCAGGCATTTCTGCTTTCATTTGGTACGAAGGTGCAAAGAGGCAGAAAATGTTATAGAAACGACAGAACACGTTGTTAACATTGAAATGTTCTCCCAGGCATTTCAATGACCCAGTGAGAAATATTAATCAAACTCCAACATTTCTAAAACCTTCAAGCAAAGCTCCACCCTGGCGCTTCCACTGGGGACTTCCTCTGTCCAGGCATCTTGTGCAGGACACGGAGCTTTTGGCAGAACTGGGCTCAGCAGATCAGAACTGCAGTTCTGTTCAGCACAAAAGAGAAATGAGAATGATCTCTCCGTGTTTGATGTTGAAACAAAGTCCTCAGCCCTGTGCCTTCGGGTGCATTTCCATCTTGCTGCTCTGGCACAGTGCAGGAACATCTCCCTTTGAAAACTAATTTCTCAATATCTTGTTTTGATTAGGCGGGGGAGGGTTCAGTCTTTACCTGCCAGAAACTCAATGTAAAACACTCAGGCAAGCCCTGAAGGCCCAGCAGGAATATTTTAAAGGTGTAATTGTTTCCTTACTCCATGAGTCATCAGGTGCAATAATGGCTTTTGTGCGGAGTCAAAACCCACAATATTAACTCAACCCTGCATTCAACCCTATATTGTTGACTTCAGATTGAACCACCTTGTTGTGGCAACTTTCCTGCCACGTTTTCTTACTTTAACCTGTGGATCTGCTTTTCCAAAGGGTTTGTGTCATTCTTGACTCAATTACCCTCCGCAAAAAGAGGATGGAGTCAGGGATTCCTTCTCCCTCTTTTTCTACTGAGGGAGCACTGTAAATTTACCTTTTCACAGAATCCCAGACGCACAAAAAGAGTAGAGGAGGAAAAAAAAAAAATCTCATCTTATAAACATGATCCACTGTTCCTTTGTTGGAAGAACTTTTATGTACATTTTTATGTGTGGCAAAGCCTATGACAATGAATATTTCAGTATTTCTAAGCCTTAAAAGAAAAATTACAGCACTCCATTATTCTCAAAGTAGCCCCTATAGCTCTTAAGTTCCTGGTCTGGTCAATAATGCACGTTCTTTTTTTATGTCCTCACTGAAATGAAAAATAATTTGCAGGTAAGAAATTGGTACTATAAAAGAAATAAAAGCTGGACTGTAGACTGTAGAAGGAAGCTCAAAACAAATCACGGGTTATTATGACCAAAAAAAGCCTCCTAAAAGTATGGAATGAAAAACCACTAATGATTATAAACATGTGAAAAGGGGTATATATTAAAAATAAACATATAAGGGCATATTAAATATAAAAAATTTACAGCTGCAGTCGGTTTAAAAGAGTTCCCAGCAGCCAAGTCACGGGAACATTTTGAAATACCTTATTTCAAGGCTTATTATATGAGATATTGGGTAATTATTTCCAAAGAGATTGACTGGGGAAGGTGGCTTGCCATAAGAATTAGCCTGGTCTTGTTTTCTGCTACCCTTTGGTGGACACAGGAATCATCAGTTTGAGTAAAATTATTTCCAGGGCTGTACAAACTCCTCAACATTAAACTGTCTCGAGCTCTGGAGTAGTTAACAAGCCAGGCACTGAGTGGAATTACAAGTGAGCACGGCATAAACCTTGCAAAACTTGGAGGTTTGAAAGCTGGCTCACATTTTGGAATTTCATTTAGTCTTGGAGCTCGAACGAAGCTGTGAAACATGAAAACCCATATGAACTACAGGGGGAAAAAAAAAATAAAAAAAAATAAAAACCAGAACGCAGTTACAGGAGCCCTAAATGAACTCAAACCTCCACTCTCAGCACAGCTCTCCCACCTGCAGCTTTCAGGAGGGTGAGGAAATGAGAAATGTGGAGTGCTGAGCTTCCCGCCGAGGGAAGGTTTGCTCCGGACAGACGGACAGCCCGGCACGGCCGCGGCGCCGGGCGCTGGTGCAGCCACGTGCCAGGGACCTGGCAGGGGATGCTGAGGGCTGGCAGCTGCTCCAGGCCCCAGCTGCCACCGCTTCCATGTGTTCGTTCCATCACACGGTCCCAGGGCTTGCAAGGGGATGAGCTGACTGGAAAGGTTTGGT
Source organism: Agelaius phoeniceus (assembly GCF_051311805.1). Classification (NCBI taxonomy): domain Eukaryota; kingdom Metazoa; phylum Chordata; class Aves; order Passeriformes; family Icteridae; genus Agelaius; species Agelaius phoeniceus. Next base: position 4,224 of record NW_027510071.1, on the reverse strand, counting down.
GGCAGCGCAACAGGGAGAGAGAAAAATTTTGTTTTCTTTCGGTGGGGGTAAAAGGGGGCTCAGAAGGGTGCAAGCGAGTTTTTGAAATGAAGCAGGGTGAGAACTTTAAATATTCACAAGTGCAGTAGAATGCCTTCCAAGAAGAGCTGACAGAGTTAACTCTTAATTCAATTTTCCTTCATTTCTGTGACTGTTTTCCTGTATTAATGCTGAATGTAATTTGGCCATCTCTTAGCGTGGTGCAGATAGAAATTTTCTTTACAGACAATATAATGTGAAATTTTACCTTTTAAAACACATTAATATCCATTGCTGATCCAGCAAAATCTGGTATACCTCACCCATAAACATGATTTCCCTCCATTGGCAAATCTGTATATTTGACAGCAGCATTGCACGCCTTCACTGAAGATCAGTTTCAGTGTGTAGTTTGCAATATTATATTTATTGTTATTCTAATAATATCAATTCCCATTTATTCTCCTGCTGCTGAAACCTAATTTTGTAATTACACTCTTCCTGGTTTTTTACGAAATTCAATTTTACCCATCTGTGATGTGAGCTTTCATTGTAGATGTAGCACAAAAAGCAACAGTGCTGTAATTCATTACATCAAAGTTAGCAAAAAACAAATAAGGCTGGGAAATGTACAACATTGAAAGCAAATAATTTGAATCCTCATGCTCACTCTCTGCAAAATATGGACTATTTTTCTTCAGTAGTTCTGAAGAATTCCCTTTTTCTTCTGGATGGGAGCTTCCATAGATGAAGCCGAACAATAATTTTATTGTTATTAATGAAACCTCTTCATCTTCTTTTTCTTACCCCCTGGTCCCTCCACAATATCTTTCACAATGCCTTTTTCTCTTCCATCAGGTGTGAATTTGAGTGTTTTGTTTCGCTCATTTTTAGACATTGGAGGACATTTCTTTCATGATAAAAAAGGTCAGGTGGAAAATCCTCAAGAATTAAATTTCTCTCCCAAAGTGCACAATGGAATCAGTTCAGCCTCATCTCTGCTGAAGGTGGGGTGGGTTTTCCACTGAGTTTTCTGCAGGTGAAATGGGGCACAGGTCCTTTGAAAGCTGTGCTTAATCTTAGACACAAATATAAAACAGCTGGAAGTAAAATGGGATTTAATAATGAAGTGCAACATGATCGCCCCCTTTATTTATGTTACATTTCTCTAGAATTGATTTTACATTGTTTTAAATGTTGAAACGCTATTTTTTTGGGGTTGTTTGTTATTGGTATTTTGTGATGGAGAGTGCTAATTTCAGACACTTTACACACTTTAAAAAAGTAGGGTGGATGGAAAGCCTCATTTTTAGCCACCAAGTAGGCCAGTGACCACAGCTGCAAAGTACAAGGAGAAGCAGGCCCAGTGATTCACCAAATTACTGGGTAGGGAATTTGGTAAATTAATGGGAAAGAAAGGTGGCACAAGAATAATTTTTGTCAACAGCAAAAAAAAAACTGTATTTGCCCAGTGCACCCATGTGTAAGAAATGCAATGTTTCCTTTTGGGAAAGCTGAGAGGCCACCATCCTCCTCTGTAGCTGGAGGAGGGAAAAGCAGATTCCAGTCTCTGATGCAAATGGGATTTTTGGATGCACATTGGAGCACCTTCAGAAGCCAAGAATTCCCAGTACCCTGGGAGCTGGGGCATGGATAAATTATTCCAGACAGACAGGGAAGGAATTTCCTTCCCTTGTAAGCAGACCCCAGTCTTGTTCCCTCAAACTTTACAACTCCTGAAAGGGACATAAACCTGCAGCCCCAGCTGCCCCATTTCCCTGCAGCTCATTGACATTCACAATTTTGGATGCAAACAGGGATGCTGAAGAGGCGTGGCTGCCAAGTGCTCACATCCCTCCCCTGATGCTGAGTTTTGCTGAGATTAGGTCCTCTCACAAAAGGCATCCTGGGAAACAAATTTCCCTGCTCTGTCAATTCCTGTTGCAGCTGAATTAGGGAAACAGCCCCCAGAGTTGTAATGCTTGGGTCCCTGCAAATCCCAAAGGGATTGGAAGTCCCAAGGAATTTTACAAAGTGAAACTTAGACAAGAAAAGTGTTAGGAAGTTTCTGTGGTCATATGAGAATTTTGCACTGGCAGTGAAGACATGGGGTGAAGAGGATATTGGGAATTTAAAACTAATTTTTTTTTTTTTTATCTTAAAGTTTTTTGATAAATCATTATGCATAACTAATAGCTCACTTTAGTGCTATTCTTATTTTTTTGAATCAAAAGAACCAAACAAGTTGGCCCTGGTAGTAGCACTGCAATTTTGCCTTGTGCAACTTTATATGAAATTTCCTAATCCACATATTATTGCCACAATAAGGATTCCTGGCTAACATTCAGATGTCAGAGTTTAATGAATCAAGGAAAATTGGTGTATTTACACCTATTTATGTATTGCTGACAGGTAACTTCACATTTGCCTTTTCTTGTAACATTCATGAGTAGTTGTTTTTACATATATAGTAGTAAAAGCTAAAAGATCAATCTATGCCTCTTCAAACGCCTTCAAAAAGCTTTTTGTAAGATTAGGTGAGAAGATTTTCTCCACAATATATTCAAATGTTTATACATATTTTACTCTTAAAACAAAAATGCCTAATTATTTGGATTTTGGTGACTTCATGATGTTGCCTAAATACTTGAAATGTAAGCACCAGAGTTATCTACTTGCTTTGTTGACCATGTTTATTTTTATTTCAGGAAAGAGGATATTATTCCTTAGTTTTTCAGCTGAAAAATACAACCCTCTTCTTGGTAATTCCCTGACAAACTTTTTTTTTTTTTTTCTGTATAAAATTAAATCATTGGATAATTAGATTTCCTACAGAACACCAAGAGCCCATAAACAACATTAAAAGAATATGCTTCTGAAAAAGTATCTTTTTAATGTTTAGTTTCTGTTCTAATGGATGTATTCATTCTGTATGCAGAATGTTTTCTTGGAGAGTTTATTTTTAAATACACTACTTATATGAATAAAAAAGGGGATTCTTAGCTAAGTTTCCCAACCATGTTAGTGGTAAATTCTTAAGAACACAAAAATCCTTCATATTAGGTCAGGTATTTCATCAATGGATGTGTCTCTGGCTGTGGTAATGACAATCATTTAAAAAGAATATTAAAAGTACACCCCTGGTCAGTCTCTAGTATCATTCTTGGATCTGCAGTGCCTGAATTTGTCCAGTTCCTTTTTGAACCCTCGGGTGCTGCCTCTTCTGGAAGGCTCCAGAAGATCACAACCACCATGCCAAGAATTACCTTTTTTTTTTTTTAAGCAGGCTAAGCTGATTTCTTGTGAATTTCAGCGAGTGCTCCCTGATTTCAGTAATGTCAAGGTGACGAGCAGCACCGTACTCATCCTGCCAATGTTTATGCAAAGCTGTATCCCTCCTCATTCTCCAATCCTGTGCTCTTTGCAGCTGTAATGGCCATTTCCATGTTCAGTGCAGCGCAGGCACATTTTAGGGATCTTGTCTCTTCCCTTTGAGTACATTGAGGTTCATCTGTCACCCTTTTGACCACTCACCCAGTTTCTCACATCCTTCTGGAGCTGCTCATCATCAGAGTAGCATCTGAGCCAGAGAGCTTCAAATTGGACAATTTCCCCATTCACAATTTCCTCCAGGTCGCTGATGAGTAAAGCCGACTCCAGCAATGACCCTCAGGGAATGCCACTGGTAACACTTTGTCCTGAAAAAGACATTTTCTCTTCTGTAATTAGACTTCTGGCTATAGCAGGGCCATTTCAGCACTCCCTGGAAAGATCCTTTCATGTGGAACCTCATCAAGTGCCTTCTCAAAATCCAAGTGTGCTGTTTCCACTGTATTTCCTTTAACCCTGTGCATATCATCTTTATTAAAGGTGTGCAACAAGTGAAGCAGAACTGCCATTTATGGGAGGAATATTGGCTCTTTCCACACCTTTTCTTAAGTTCCTTATGATCTTAATTATATAACTATCTATCAGTACACCTCTGTAGTTCCTGAATCTGTTTTTTGGCCCAATTCTCAAAAAAACCCGATCTCATTAAATCACTTCACCATTAGAAAAATTGGTGTAAAAAAAAATCCTGAAAGAAGCCTAAAATCCTTCCTGCTTACATTTTTTTTTTTAATCTCAGACCCAACCCAAGAGTTGCCTAAATTTATTCTCAGTCTGAATCCTCAGTATGGATCCTGTAGAGCACATAAGGGCCCA
>NW_027510070.1:0-30646 GCF_051311805.1 Agelaius phoeniceus | reverse complement strand
GGAATCTACAAACTCTGCTGGATCCTTCCAGAACGAAAGCTGCCAGCAACTAGGACCCTGCAAGTCCTTACAGCCCCAGATGCCACCAGTCATCTGACACCCAGAGCCTGGGCCAATGACTTCGTTTTCCCCATGGAAAATGGCCTCCATTTCTGGCCACTCGCCCTGACCAAGAGGGTGGTGCCCAGCAAGAAATTTGCAAGCTTTGCTGGATTGCTCCAAATCTAAAGCTGCCACTTGTTGTTGTTCTATTTCTCTAGAGTCCCATCATGCTGTTCTCAGATTGCTAAAGTCCATACCTCCTCGGTGTGTTCTTATGGCTGCAGATCTTCACAGCACAGACGCTTTCTTCTGCATGCTGTTCTTTCCAGTTCAGGGCTCCTTCAAGGCTCTCCCTGAATGGCTACGCCGCCCCCTTTTATCCCAGTTCTCTTCAATGCTCACAGCTGCAGCCCATCAAGGACAACCAGGACCTGTGGGACAGATATTCAAATAGAATCCATTTCCTCTACTCTAGCCAGTAAGTACTACCCTACAAGTCCTCAGAACCCCAAAGGCCACCTTTCATCTGACACCCAGACCCTGGGGAAAGGACTTCTTTTTCCCATGGCAAATGGCCTCCCTTGGCAGCCACTCACCCTGGCAGAAAGTGGGAGCCTAGCTAGAATGATGCAATCGTTGCTGGATTTTTCCAAAAGAAAAGCTGGCAGCAACTAGGGCCCTGGAAGTACTTAGAGCCTCAAACGCCACCTTGAACATATTCCTGAGACCCTGGGGAAAGGACTTCGTTTTTCCCATGGAAAATGGCCTTCATTTGTGGCCACTCTGCCTGGCAGGCAGGGCAGTGCCAAGCCAGGAATCTACAAACTGTGCTGGATCCTTCCAGAACGAAAGCTGCCAGCAACTAGGACCCTGCAAGTCCTTACAGCCCCAGATGCCACCAGTCATCTGACACCCAGAGCCTGGGCCAATGACTTCGTTTTCCCCATGGAAAATGGCCTCCATTTCTGGCCACTCGCCCTGACCAAGAGGGTGGTGCCCAGCAAGAAATTTGCAAGCTTTGCTGGATTGCTCCAAATCTAAAGCTGCCACTTGTTGTTCTTCTATTTCTCTAGAGTCCCATCATGCTGTTCTCAGATTGCTAAAGTCCATACCTCCTCGGTGTGTTCTTATGGCTGCAGATCTTCACAGCACAGACGCTTTCTTCTGCATGCTGTTCTTTCCCAGTTCAGGGCTCCTTCAAGGCTCTCCCTGAATGGCTAAGCCGCCCCCTTTTATCCCAGTTCTCTTCAATGCTCACAGCTGCAGCCCATCAAGGACAACCAGGACCTGTGGGACAGATATTCAAATAGAATCCATTTCCTCTACTCTAGCCAGTAAGTAGTACCCTACAAGTCCTCAGAACCCCAAAGGCCACCTTTCATCTGACACCCAGACCCTGGGGAAAGGACTTCTTTTTCCCATGGCAAATGGCCTCCCTTGGCAGCCACTCACCCTGGCAGAAAGTGGGAGCCTAGCTAGAATGATGCAATCGTTGCTGGATTTTTCCAAAAGAAAAGCTGCCAGCAACTAGGGCCCTGGAAGTACTTAGAGCCTCAAACGCCACCTTGAACATATTACTGAGACCCTGGGGAAAGGACTTCGTTTTTCCCATGGAAAATGGCCTTCATTTCTGGCCACTCTGCCTGGCAGGCAGGGCAGTGCCAAGCCAGGAATCTACAAACTCTGCTGGATCCTTCCAGAACGAAAGCTGCCAGCAACTAGGACCCTGCAAGTCCTTACAGCCCCAGATGCCACCAGTCATCTGACACCCAGAGCCTGGGCCAATGACTTCGTTTTCCCCATGGAAAATGGCCTCCATTTCTGGCCACTCGCCCTGACCAAGAGGGTGGTGCCCAGCAAGAAATTTGCAAGCTTTGCTGGATTGCTCCAAATCTAAAGCTGCCACTTGTTGTTGTTCTATTTCTCTAGAGTCCCATCATGCTGTTCTCAGATTGCTAAAGTCCATACCTCCTCGGTGTGTTCTTATGGCTGCAGATCTTCACAGCACAGACGCTTTCTTCTGCATGCTGTTCTTTCCCAGTTCAGGGCTCCTTCAAGGCTCTCCCTGAATGGCTACGCCGCCCCCTTTTATCCCAGTTCTCTTCAATGCTCACAGCTGCAGCCCATCAAGGACAACCAGGACCTGTGGGACAGATATTCAAATAGAATCCATTTCCTCTACTCTAGCCAGTAAGTACTACCCTACAAGTCCTCAGAACCCCAAAGGCCACCTTTCATCTGACACCCAGACCCTGGGGAAAGGACTTCTTTTTCCCATGGCAAATGGCCTCCCTTGGCAGCCACTCACCCTGGCAGAAAGTGGGAGCCTAGCTAGAATGATGCAATCGTTGCTGGATTTTTCCAAAAGAAAAGCTGGCAGCAACTAGGGCCCTGGAAGTACTTAGAGCCTCAAACGCCACCTTGAACATATTCCTGAGACCCTGGGGAAAGGACTTCGTTTTTCCCATGGGAAATGGCCTTCATTTGTGGCCACTTGGCCTGGCAGGCAGGGCAGTGCCAAGCCAGGAATCTACAAACTCTGCTGGATCCTTCCAGAACGAAAGCTGCCAGCAACTAGGACCCTGCAAGTCCTTACAGCCCCAGATGCCACCAGTCATCTGACACCCAGAGCCTGGGCCAATGACTTCGTTTTCCCCATGGAAAATGGCCTCCATTTCTGGCCACTCGCCCTGACCAAGAGGGTGGTGCCCAGCAAGAAATTTGCAAGCTTTGCTGGATTGCTCCAAATCTAAAGCTACCACTTGTTGTTGTTCTATTTCTCTAGAGTCCCATCATGCTGTTCTCAGATTGCTAAAGTCCATACCTCCTCGGTGTGTTCTTATGGCTGCAGATCTTCACAGCACAGACGCTTTCTTCTGCATGCTGTTCTTTCCCAGTTCAGGGCTCCTTCAAGGCTCTCCCTGAATGGCTACGCCGCCCCCTTTTATCCCAGTTCTCTTCAATGCTCACAGCTGCAGCCCATCAAGGACAACCAGGACCTGTGGGACAGATATTCAAATAGAATCCATTTCCTCTACTCTAGCCAGTAAGTACTACCCTACAAGTCCTCAGAACCCCAAAGGCCACCTTTCATCTGACACCCAGACCCTGGGGAAAGGACTTCTTTTTCCCATGGCAAATGGCCTCCCTTGGCAGCCACTCACCCTGGCAGAAAGTGGGAGCCTAGCTAGAATGATGCAATCGTTGCTGGATTTTTCCAAAAGAAAAGCTGGCAGCAACTAGGGCCCTGGAAGTACTTAGAGCCTCAAACGCCACCTTGAACATATTCCTGAGACCCTGGGGAAAGGACTTCGTTTTTCCCATGGAAAATGGCCTTCATTTGTGGCCACTCTGCCTGGCAGGCAGGGCAGTGCCAAGCCAGGAATCTACAAACTGTGCTGGATCCTTCCAGAACGAAAGCTGCCAGCAACTAGGACCCTGCAAGTCCTTAGAGCCCCAGATGCCACCAGTCATCTGACACCCAGAGCCTGGGCCAATGACTTCGTTTTCCCCATGGAAAATGGCCTCCATTTCTGGCCACTCGCCCTGACCAAGAGGGTGGTGCCCAGCAAGAAATTTGCAAGCTTTGCTGGATTGCTCCAAATCTAAAGCTGCCACTTGTTGTTGTTCTAATTTCTCTAGAGTCCCATCATGCTGTTCTCAGATTGCTAAAGTCCATACCTCCTCGGTGTGTTCTTATGGCTGCAGATCTTCACAGCACAGACGCTTTCTTCTGCATGCTGTTCTTTCCCAGTTCAGGGCTCCTTCAAGGCTCTCCCTGAATGGCTACGCCGCCCCCTTTTATCCCAGTTCTCTTCAATGCTCACAGCTGCAGCCCATCAAGGACAACCAGGACCTGTGGGACAGATATTCAAATAGAATCCATTTCCTCTACTCTAGCCAGTAAGTACTACCCTACAAGTCCTCAGAACCCCAAAGGCCACCTTTCATCTGACACCCAGACCCTGGGGAAAGGACTTCTTTTTCCCATGGCAAATGGCCTCCCTTGGCAGCCACTCACCCTGGCAGAAAGTGGGAGCCTAGCTAGAATGATGCAATCGTTGCTGGATTTTTCCAAAAGAAAAGCTGGCAGCAACTAGGGCCCTGGAAGTACTTAGAGCCTCAAACGCCACCTTGAACATATTCCTGAGACCCTGGGGAAAGGACTTCGTTTTTCCCATGGAAAATGGCCTTCATTTGTGGCCACTCTGCCTGGCAGGCAGGGCAGTGCCAAGCCAGGAATCTACAAACTGTGCTGGATCCTTCCAGAACGAAAGCTGCCAGCAACTAGGACCCTGCAAGTCCTTACAGCCCCAGATGCCACCAGTCATCTGACACCCAGAGCCTGGGCCAATGACTTCGTTTTCCCCATGGAAAATGGCCTCCATTTCTGGCCACTCGCCCTGACCAAGAGGGTGGTGCCCAGCAAGAAATTTGCAAGCTTTGCTGGATTGCTCCAAATCTAAAGCTGCCACTTGTTGTTCTTCTATTTCTCTAGAGTCCCATCATGCTGTTCTCAGATTGCTAAAGTCCATACCTCCTCGGTGTGTTCTTATGGCTGCAGATCTTCACAGCACAGACGCTTTCTTCTGCATGCTGTTCTTTCCCAGTTCAGGGCTCCTTCAAGGCTCTCCCTGAATGGCTAAGCCGCCCCCTTTTATCCCAGTTCTCTTCAATGCTCACAGCTGCAGCCCATCAAGGACAACCAGGACCTGTGGGACAGATATTCAAATAGAATCCATTTCCTCTACTCTAGCCAGTAAGTAGTACCCTACAAGTCCTCAGAACCCCAAAGGCCACCTTTCATCTGACACCCAGACCCTGGGAAAGGACTTCTTTTTCCCATGGCAAATGGCCTCCCTTGGCAGCCACTCACCCTGGCAGAAAGTGGGAGCCTAGCTAGAATGATGCAATCGTTGCTGGATTTTTCCAAAAGAAAAGCTGCCAGCAACTAGGGCCCTGGAAGTACTTAGAGCCTCAAACGCCACCTTGAACATATTACTGAGACCCTGGGGAAAGGACTTCGTTTTTCCCATGGAAAATGGCCTTCATTTCTGGCCACTCTGCCTGGCAGGCAGGGCAGTGCCAAGCCAGGAATCTACAAACTCTGCTGGATCCTTCCAGAACGAAAGCTGCCAGCAACTAGGACCCTGCAAGTCCTTACAGCCCCAGATGCCACCAGTCATCTGACACCCAGAGCCTGGGCCAATGACTTCGTTTTCCCCATGGAAAATGGCCTCCATTTCTGGCCACTCGCCCTGACCAAGAGGGTGGTGCCCAGCAAGAAATTTGCAAGCTTTGCTGGATTGCTCCAAATCTAAAGCTGCCACTTGTTGTTGTTCTATTTCTCTAGAGTCCCATCATGCTGTTCTCAGATTGCTAAAGTCCATACCTCCTCGGTGTGTTCTTATGGCTGCAGATCTTCACAGCACAGACGCTTTCTTCTGCATGCTGTTCTTTCCCAGTTCAGGGCTCCTTCAAGGCTCTCCCTGAATGGCTACGCCGCCCCCTTTTATCCCAGTTCTCTTCAATGCTCACAGCTGCAGCCCATCAAGGACAACCAGGACCTGTGGGACAGATATTCAAATAGAATCCATTTCCTCTACTCTAGCCAGTAAGTACTACCCTACAAGTCCTCAGAACCCCAAAGGCCACCTTTCATCTGACACCCAGACCCTGGGGAAAGGACTTCTTTTTCCCATGGCAAATGGCCTCCCTTGGCAGCCACTCACCCTGGCAGAAAGTGGGAGCCTAGCTAGAATGATGCAATCGTTGCTGGATTTTTCCAAAAGAAAAGCTGGCAGCAACTAGGGCCCTGGAAGTACTTAGAGCCTCAAACGCCACCTTGAACATATTCCTGAGACCCTGGGGAAAGGACTTCGTTTTTCCCATGGAAAATGGCCTTCATTTGTGGCCACTCTGCCTGGCAGGCAGGGCAGTGCCAAGCCAGGAATCTACAAACTGTGCTGGATCCTTCCAGAACGAAAGCTGCCAGCAACTAGGACCCTGCAAGTCCTTACAGCCCCAGATGCCACCAGTCATCTGACACCCAGAGCCTGGGCCAATGACTTCGTTTTCCCCATGGAAAATGGCCTCCATTTCTGGCCACTCGCCCTGACCAAGAGGGTGGTGCCCAGCAAGAAATTTGCAAGCTTTGCTGGATTGCTCCAAATCTAAAGCTGCCACTTGTTGTTCTTCTATTTCTCTAGAGTCCCATCATGCTGTTCTCAGATTGCTAAAGTCCATACCTCCTCGGTGTGTTCTTATGGCTGCAGATCTTCACAGCACAGACGCTTTCTTCTGCATGCTGTTCTTTCCCAGTTCAGGGCTCCTTCAAGGCTCTCCCTGAATGGCTAAGCCGCCCCCTTTTATCCCAGTTCTCTTCAATGCTCACAGCTGCAGCCCATCAAGGACAACCAGGACCTGTGGGACAGATATTCAAATAGAATCCATTTCCTCTACTCTAGCCAGTAAGTAGTACCCTACAAGTCCTCAGAACCCCAAAGGCCACCTTTCATCTGACACCCAGACCCTGGGGAAAGGACTTCTTTTTCCCATGGCAAATGGCCTCCCTTGGCAGCCACTCACCCTGGCAGAAAGTGGGAGCCTAGCTAGAATGATGCAATCGTTGCTGGATTTTTCCAAAAGAAAAGCTGCCAGCAACTAGGGCCCTGGAAGTACTTAGAGCCTCAAACGCCACCTTGAACATATTACTGAGACCCTGGGGAAAGGACTTCGTTTTTCCCATGGAAAATGGCCTTCATTTCTGGCCACTCTGCCTGGCAGGCAGGGCAGTGCCAAGCCAGGAATCTACAAACTCTGCTGGATCCTTCCAGAACGAAAGCTGCCAGCAACTAGGACCCTGCAAGTCCTTACAGCCCCAGATGCCACCAGTCATCTGACACCCAGAGCCTGGGCCAATGACTTCGTTTTCCCCATGGAAAATGGCCTCCATTTCTGGCCACTCGCCCTGACCAAGAGGGTGGTGCCCAGCAAGAAATTTGCAAGCTTTGCTGGATTGCTCCAAATCTAAAGCTGCCACTTGTTGTTGTTCTATTTCTCTAGAGTCCCATCATGCTGTTCTCAGATTGCTAAAGTCCATACCTCCTCGGTGTGTTCTTATGGCTGCAGATCTTCACAGCACAGACGCTTTCTTCTGCATGCTGTTCTTTCCCAGTTCAGGGCTCCTTCAAGGCTCTCCCTGAATGGCTACGCCGCCCCCTTTTATCCCAGTTCTCTTCAATGCTCACAGCTGCAGCCCATCAAGGACAACCAGGACCTGTGGGACAGATATTCAAATAGAATCCATTTCCTCTACTCTAGCCAGTAAGTACTACCCTACAAGTCCTCAGAACCCCAAAGGCCACCTTTCATCTGACACCCAGACCCTGGGGAAAGGACTTCTTTTTCCCATGGCAAATGGCCTCCCTTGGCAGCCACTCACCCTGGCAGAAAGTGGGAGCCTAGCTAGAATGATGCAATCGTTGCTGGATTTTTCCAAAAGAAAAGCTGGCAGCAACTAGGGCCCTGGAAGTACTTAGAGCCTCAAACGCCACCTTGAACATATTCCTGAGACCCTGGGGAAAGGACTTCGTTTTTCCCATGGGAAATGGCCTTCATTTGTGGCCACTTGGCCTGGCAGGCAGGGCAGTGCCAAGCCAGGAATCTACAAACTCTGCTGGATCCTTCCAGAACGAAAGCTGCCAGCAACTAGGACCCTGCAAGTCCTTACAGCCCCAGATGCCACCAGTCATCTGACACCCAGAGCCTGGGCCAATGACTTCGTTTTCCCCATGGAAAATGGCCTCCATTTCTGGCCACTCGCCCTGACCAAGAGGGTGGTGCCCAGCAAGAAATTTGCAAGCTTTGCTGGATTGCTCCAAATCTAAAGCTACCACTTGTTGTTGTTCTATTTCTCTAGAGTCCCATCATGCTGTTCTCAGATTGCTAAAGTCCATACCTCCTCGGTGTGTTCTTATGGCTGCAGATCTTCACAGCACAGACGCTTTCTTCTGCATGCTGTTCTTTCCCAGTTCAGGGCTCCTTCAAGGCTCTCCCTGAATGGCTACGCCGCCCCCTTTTATCCCAGTTCTCTTCAATGCTCACAGCTGCAGCCCATCAAGGACAACCAGGACCTGTGGGACAGATATTCAAATAGAATCCATTTCCTCTACTCTAGCCAGTAAGTACTACCCTACAAGTCCTCAGAACCCCAAAGGCCACCTTTCATCTGACACCCAGACCCTGGGGAAAGGACTTCTTTTTCCCATGGCAAATGGCCTCCCTTGGCAGCCACTCACCCTGGCAGAAAGTGGGAGCCTAGCTAGAATGATGCAATCGTTGCTGGATTTTTCCAAAAGAAAAGCTGGCAGCAACTAGGGCCCTGGAAGTACTTAGAGCCTCAAACGCCACCTTGAACATATTCCTGAGACCCTGGGGAAAGGACTTCGTTTTTCCCATGGAAAATGGCCTTCATTTGTGGCCACTCTGCCTGGCAGGCAGGGCAGTGCCAAGCCAGGAATCTACAAACTCTGCTGGATCCTTCCAGAACGAAAGCTGCCAGCAACTAGGACCCTGCAAGTCCTTACAGCCCCAGATGCCACCAGTCATCTGACACCCAGAGCCTGGGCCAATGACTTCGTTTTCCCCATGGAAAATGGCCTCCATTTCTGGCCACTCGCCCTGACCAAGAGGGTGGTGCCCAGCAAGAAATTTGCAAGCTTTGCTGGATTGCTCCAAATCTAAAGCTACCACTTGTTGTTGTTCTATTTCTCTAGAGTCCCATCATGCTGTTCTCAGATTGCTAAAGTCCATACCTCCTCGGTGTGTTCTTATGGCTGCAGATCTTCACAGCACAGACGCTTTCTTCTGCATGCTGTTCTTTCCCAGTTCAGGGCTCCTTCAAGGCTCTCCCTGAATGGCTACGCCGCCCCCTTTTATCCCAGTTCTCTTCAATGCTCACAGCTGCAGCCCATCAAGGACAACCAGGACCTGTGGGGCAAAGCCTCTAGACAGATATTCAAATAGAATCCATTTCCTCTACTCTAGCCAGTAAGTACTACCCTACAAGTCCTCAGAACCCCAAAGGCCACCTTTCATCTGACACCCAGACCCTGGGGAAAGGACTTCTTTTTCCCATGGCAAATGGCCTCCCTTGGCAGCCACTCACCCTGGCAGAAAGTGGGAGCCTAGCTAGAATGATGCAATCGTTGCTGGATTTTTCCAAAAGAAAAGCTGGCAGCAACTAGGGCCCTGGAAGTACTTAGAGCCTCAAACGCCACCTTGAACATATTCCTGAGACCCTGGGGAAAGGACTTCGTTTTTCCCATGGAAAATGGCCTTCATTTGTGGCCACTCTGCCTGGCAGGCAGGGCAGTGCCAAGCCAGGAATCTACAAACTGTGCTGGATCCTTCCAGAACGAAAGCTGCCAGCAACTAGGACCCTGCAAGTCCTTACAGCCCCAGATGCCACCAGTCATCTGACACCCAGAGCCTGGGCCAATGACTTCGTTTTCCCCATGGAAAATGGCCTCCATTTCTGGCCACTCGCCCTGACCAAGAGGGTGGTGCCCAGCAAGAAATTTGCAAGCTTTGCTGGATTGCTCCAAATCTAAAGCTACCACTTGTTGTTGTTCTATTTCTCTAGAGTCCCATCATGCTGTTCTCAGATTGCTAAAGTCCATACCTCCTCGGTGTGTTCTTATGGCTGCAGATCTTCACAGCACAGACGCTTTCTTCTGCATGCTGTTCTTTCCCAGTTCAGGGCTCCTTCAAGGCTCTCCCTGAATGGCTACGCCGCCCCCTTTTATCCCAGTTCTCTTCAATGCTCACAGCTGCAGCCCATCAAGGACAACCAGGACCTGTGGGGCAAAGCCTCTAGACAGATATTCAAATAGAATCCATTTCCTCTACTCTAGCCAGTAAGTACTACCCTACAAGTCCTCAGAACCCCAAAGGCCACCTTTCATCTGACACCCAGACCCTGGGGAAAGGACTTCTTTTTCCCATGGCAAATGGCCTCCCTTGGCAGCCACTCACCCTGGCAGAAAGTGGGAGCCTAGCTAGAATGATGCAATCGTTGCTGGATTTTTCCAAAAGAAAAGCTGCCAGCAACTAGGGCCCTGGAAGTACTTAGAGCCTCAAACGCCACCTTGAACATATTACTGAGACCCTGGGGAAAGGACTTCGTTTTTCCCATGGAAAATGGCCTTCATTTGTGGCCACTCGGCCTGGCAGGCAGGGCAGTGCCAAGCCAGGAATCTACAAACTGTGCTGGATCCTTCCAGAACGAAAGCTGCCAGCAACTAGGACCCTGCAAGTCCTTACAGCCCCAGATGCCACCAGTCATCTGACACCCAGAGCCTGGGCCAATGACTTCGTTTTCCCCATGGAAAATTGCCTCCATTTCTGGCCACTCGCCCTGACCAAGAGGGTGGTGCCCAGCAAGAAATTTGCAAGCTTTGCTGGATTGCTCCAAATCTAAAGCTACCACTTGTTGTTGTTCTATTTCTCTAGAGTCCCATCATGCTGTTCTCAGATTGCTAAAGTCCATACCTCCTCGGTGTGTTCTTATGGCTGCAGATCTTCACAGCACAGACGCTTTCTTCTGCATGCTGTTCTTTCCCAGTTCAGGGCTCCTTCAAGGCTCTCCCTGAATGGCTACGCCGCCCCCTTTTATCCCAGTTCTCTTCAATGCTCACAGCTGCAGCCCATCAAGGACAACCAGGACCTGTGGGACAGATATTCAAATAGAATCCATTTCCTCTACTCTAGCCAGTAAGTACTACCCTACAAGTCCTCAGAACCCCAAAGGCCACCTTTCATCTGACACCCAGACCCTGGGGAAAGGACTTCTTTTTCCCATGGCAAATGGCCTCCCTTGGCAGCCACTCACCCTGGCAGAAAGTGGGAGCCTAGCTAGAATGATGCAATCGTTGCTGGATTTTTCCAAAAGAAAAGCTGCCAGCAACTAGGGCCCTGGAAGTACTTAGAGCCTCAAACGCCACCTTGAACATATTCCTGAGACCCTGGGGAAAGGACTTCGTTTTTCCCATGGAAAATGGCCTTCATTTGTGGCCACTCTGCCTGGCAGGCAGGGCAGTGCCAAGCCAGGAATCTACAAACTGTGCTGGATCCTTCCAGAACGAAAGCTGCCAGCAACTAGGACCCTGCAAGTCCTTACAGCCCCAGATGCCACCAGTCATCTGACACCCAGAGCCTGGGCCAATGACTTCGTTTTCCCCATGGAAAATGGCCTCCATTTCTGGCCACTCGCCCTGACCAAGAGGGTGGTGCCCAGCAAGAAATTTGCAAGCTTTGCTGGATTGCTCCAAATCTAAAGCTGCCACTTGTTGTTGTTCTATTTCTCTAGAGTCCCATCATGCTGTTCTCAGATTGCTAAAGTCCATACCTCCTCGGTGTGTTCTTATGGCTGCAGATCTTCACAGCACAGACGCTTTCTTCTGCATGCTGTTCTTTCCCAGTTCAGGGCTCCTTCAAGGCTCTCCCTGAATGGCTACGCCGCCCCCTTTTATCCCAGTTCTCTTCAATGCTCACAGCTGCAGCCCATCAAGGACAACCAGGACCTGTGGGACAGATATTCAAATAGAATCCATTTCCTCTACTCTAGCCAGTAAGTACTACCCTACAAGTCCTCAGAACCCCAAAGGCCACCTTTCATCTGACACCCAGACCCTGGGGAAAGGACTTCTTTTTCCCATGGCAAATGGCCTCCCTTGGCAGCCACTCACCCTGGCAGAAAGTGGGAGCCTAGCTAGAATGATGCAATCGTTGCTGGATTTTTCCAAAAGAAAAGCTGGCAGCAACTAGGGCCCTGGAAGTACTTAGAGCCTCAAACGCCACCTTGAACATATTCCTGAGACCCTGGGGAAAGGACTTCGTTTTTCCCATGGAAAATGGCCTTCATTTGTGGCCACTCTGCCTGGCAGGCAGGGCAGTGCCAAGCCAGGAATCTACAAACTGTGCTGGATCCTTCCAGAACGAAAGCTGCCAGCAACTAGGACCCTGCAAGTCCTTACAGCCCCAGATGCCACCAGTCATCTGACACCCAGAGCCTGGGCCAATGACTTCGTTTTCCCCATGGAAAATGGCCTCCATTTCTGGCCACTCGCCCTGACCAAGAGGGTGGTGCCCAGCAAGAAATTTGCAAGCTTTGCTGGATTGCTCCAAATCTAAAGCTGCCACTTGTTGTTGTTCTATTTCTCTAGAGTCCCATCATGCTGTTCTCAGATTGCTAAAGTCCATACCTCCTCGGTGTGTTCTTATGGCTGCAGATCTTCACAGCACAGACGCTTTCTTCTGCATGCTGTTCTTTCCCAGTTCAGGGCTCCTTCAAGGCTCTCCCTGAATGGCTAAGCCGCCCCCTTTTATCCCAGTTCTCTTCAATGCTCACAGCTGCAGCCCATCAAGGACAACCAGGACCTGTGGGGCAAAGCCTCTAGACAGATATTCAAATAGAATCCATTTCCTCTACTCTAGCCAGTAAGTACTACCCTACAAGTCCTCAGAACCCCAAAGGCCACCTTTCATCTGACACCCAGACCCTGGGGAAAGGACTTCTTTTTCCCATGGCAAATGGCCTCCCTTGGCAGCCACTCACCCTGGCAGAAAGTGGGAGCCTAGCTAGAATGATGCAATCGTTGCTGGATTTTTCCAAAAGAAAAGCTGGCAGCAACTAGGGCCCTGGAAGTACTTAGAGCCTCAAACGCCACCTTGAACATATTCCTGAGACCCTGGGGAAAGGACTTCGTTTTTCCCATGGAAAATGGCCTTCATTTGTGGCCACTTGGCCTGGCAGGCAGGGCAGTGCCAAGCCAGGAATCTACAAACTGTGCTGGATCCTTCCAGAACGAAAGCTGCCAGCAACTAGGACCCTGCAAGTCCTTACAGCCCCAGATGCCACCAGTCATCTGACACCCAGAGCCTGGGCCAATGACTTCATTTTCCCCATGGAAAATTGCCTCCATTTCTGGCCACTCGCCCTGACCAAGAGGGTGGTGCCCAGCAAGAAATTTGCAAGCTTTGCTGGATTGCTCCAAATCTAAAGCTACCACTTGTTGTTGTTCTATTTCTCTAGAGTCCCATCATGCTGTTCTCAGATTGCTAAAGTCCATACCTCCTCGGTGTGTTCTTATGGCTGCAGATCTTCACAGCACAGACGCTTTCTTCTGCATGCTGTTCTTTCCCAGTTCAGGGCTCCTTCAAGGCTCTCCCTGAATGGCTACGCCGCCCCCTTTTATCCCAGTTCTCTTCAATGCTCACAGCTGCAGCCCATCAAGGACAACCAGGACCTGTGGGACAGATATTCAAATAGAATCCATTTCCTCTACTCTAGCCAGTAAGTACTACCCTACAAGTCCTCAGAACCCCAAAGGCCACCTTTCATCTGACACCCAGACCCTGGGGAAAGGACTTCTTTTTCCCATGGCAAATGGCCTCCCTTGGCAGCCACTCACCCTGGCAGAAAGTGGGAGCCTAGCTAGAATGATGCAATCGTTGCTGGATTTTTCCAAAAGAAAAGCTGGCAGCAACTAGGGCCCTGGAAGTACTTAGAGCCTCAAACGCCACCTTGAACATATTACTGAGACCCTGGGGAAAGGACTTCGTTTTTCCCATGGAAAATGGCCTTCATTTGTGGCCACTTGGCCTGGCAGGCAGGGCAGTGCCAAGCCAGGAATCTACAAACTGTGCTGGATCCTTCCAGAACGAAAGCTGCCAGCAACTAGGACCCTGCAAGTCCTTACAGCCCCAGATGCCACCAGTCATCTGACACCCAGAGCCTGGGCCAATGACTTCGTTTTCCCCATGGAAAATGGCCTCCATTTCTGGCCACTCGCCCTGACCAAGAGGGTGGTGCCCAGCAAGAAATTTGCAAGCTTTGCTGGATTGCTCCAAATCTAAAGCTGCCACTTGTTGTTGTTCTATTTCTCTAGAGTCCCATCATGCTGTTCTCAGATTGCTAAAGTCCATACCTCCTCGGTGTGTTCTTATGGCTGCAGATCTTCACAGCACAGACGCTTTCTTCTGCATGCTGTTCTTTCCCAGTTCAGGGCTCCTTCAAGGCTCTCCCTGAATGGCTACGCCGCCCCCTTTTATCCCAGTTCTCTTCAATGCTCACAGCTGCAGCCCATCAAGGACAACCAGGACCTGTGGGACAGATATTCAAATAGAATCCATTTCCTCTACTCTAGCCAGTAAGTACTACCCTACAAGTCCTCAGAACCCCAAAGGCCACCTTTCATCTGACACCCAGACCCTGGGGAAAGGACTTCTTTTTCCCATGGCAAATGGCCTCCCTTGGCAGCCACTCACCCTGGCAGAAAGTGGGAGCCTAGCTAGAATGATGCAATCGTTGCTGGATTTTTCCAAAAGAAAAGCTGCCAGCAACTAGGGCCCTGGAAGTACTTAGAGCCTCAAACGCCACCTTGAACATATTCCTGAGACCCTGGGGAAAGGACTTCGTTTTTCCCATGGAAAATGGCCTTCATTTCTGGCCACTTGGCCTGGCAGGCAGGGCAGTGCCAAGCCAGGAATCTACAAACTGTGCTGGATCCTTCCAGAACGAAAGCTGCCAGCAACTAGGACCCTGCAAGTCCTTACAGCCCCAGATGCCACCAGTCATCTGACACCCAGAGCCTGGGCCAATGACTTCGTTTTCCCCATGGAAAATGGCCTCCATTTCTGGCCACTCGCCCTGACCAAGAGGGTGGTGCCCAGCAAGAAATTTGCAAGCTTTGCTGGATTGCTCCAAATCTAAAGCTACCACTTGTTGTTGTTCTATTTCTCTAGAGTCCCATCATGCTGTTCTCAGATTGCTAAAGTCCATACCTCCTCGGTGTGTTCTTATGGCTGCAGATCTTCACAGCACAGACGCTTTCTTCTGCATGCTGTTCTTTCCCAGTTCAGGGCTCCTTCAAGGCTCTCCCTGAATGGCTACGCCGCCCCCTTTTATCCCAGTTCTCTTCAATGCTCACAGCTGCAGCCCATCAAGGACAACCAGGACCTGTGGGACAGATATTCAAATAGAATCCATTTCCTCTACTCTAGCCAGTAAGTACTACCCTACAAGTCCTCAGAACCCCAAAGGCCACCTTTCATCTGACACCCAGACCCTGGGGAAAGGACTTCTTTTTCCCATGGCAAATGGCCTCCCTTGGCAGCCACTCACCCTGGCAGAAAGTGGGAGCCTAGCTAGAATGATGCAATCGTTGCTGGATTTTTCCAAAAGAAAAGCTGCCAGCAACTAGGGCCCTGGAAGTACTTAGAGCCTCAAACGCCACCTTGAACATATTACTGAGACCCTGGGGAAAGGACTTCGTTTTTCCCATGGAAAATGGCCTTCATTTGTGGCCACTCTGCCTGGCAGGCAGGGCAGTGCCAAGCCAGGAATCTACAAACTGTGCTGGATCCTTCCAGAACGAAAGCTGCCAGCAACTAGGACCCTGCAAGTCCTTACAGCCCCAGATGCCACCAGTCATCTGACACCCAGAGCCTGGGCCAATGACTTCGTTTTCCCCATGGAAAATGGCCTCCATTTCTGGCCACTCGCCCTGACCAAGAGGGTGGTGCCCAGCAAGAAATTTGCAAGCTTTGCTGGATTGCTCCAAATCTAAAGCTACCACTTGTTGTTGTTCTATTTCTCTAGAGTCCCATCATGCTGTTCTCAGATTGCTAAAGTCCATACCTCCTCGGTGTGTTCTTATGGCTGCAGATCTTCACAGCACAGACGCTTTCTTCTGCATGCTGTTCTTTCCCAGTTCAGGGCTCCTTCAAGGCTCTCCCTGAATGGCTATGCCGCCCCCTTTTATCCCAGTTCTCTTCAATGCTCACAGCTGCAGCCCATCAAGGACAACCAGGACCTGTGGGGCAAAGCCTCTAGACAGATATTCAAATAGAATCCATTTCCTCTACTCTAGCCAGTAAGTACTACCCTACAAGTCCTCAGAACCCCAAAGGCCACCTTTCATCTGACACCCAGACCCTGGGGAAAGGACTTCTTTTTCCCATGGCAAATGGCCTCCCTTGGCAGCCACTCACCCTGGCAGAAAGTGGGAGCCTAGCTAGAATGATGCAATCGTTGCTGGATTTTTCCAAAAGAAAAGCTGGCAGCAACTAGGGCCCTGGAAGTACTTAGAGCCTCAAACGCCACCTTGAACATATTCCTGAGACCCTGGGGAAAGGACTTCGTTTTTCCCATGGAAAATGGCCTTCATTTGTGGCCACTTGGCCTGGCAGGCAGGGCAGTGCCAAGCCAGGAATCTACAAACTCTGCTGGATCCTTCCAGAACGAAAGCTGCCAGCAACTAGGACCCTGCAAGTCCTTACAGCCCCAGATGCCACCAGTCATCTGACACCCAGAGCCTGGGCCAATGACTTCGTTTTCCCCATGGAAAATGGCCTCCATTTCTGGCCACTCGCCCTGACCAAGAGGGTGGTGCCCAGCAAGAAATTTGCAAGCTTTGCTGGATTGCTCCAAATCTAAAGCTACCACTTGTTGTTGTTCTATTTCTCTAGAGTCCCATCATGCTGTTCTCAGATTGCTAAAGTCCATACCTCCTCGGTGTGTTCTTATGGCTGCAGATCTTCACAGCACAGACGCTTTCTTCTGCATGCTGTTCTTTCCCAGTTCAGGGCTCCTTCAAGGCTCTCCCTGAATGGCTACGCCGCCCCCTTTTATCCCAGTTCTCTTCAATGCTCACAGCTGCAGCCCATCAAGGACAACCAGGACCTGTGGGACAGATATTCAAATAGAATCCATTTCCTCTACTCTAGCCAGTAAGTACTACCCTACAAGTCCTCAGAACCCCAAAGGCCACCTTTCATCTGACACCCAGACCCTGGGGAAAGGACTTCTTTTTCCCATGGCAAATGGCCTCCCTTGGCAGCCACTCACCCTGGCAGAAAGTGGGAGCCTAGCTAGAATGATGCAATCGTTGCTGGATTTTTCCAAAAGAAAAGCTGGCAGCAACTAGGGCCCTGGAAGTACTTAGAGCCTCAAACGCCACCTTGAACATATTACTGAGACCCTGGGGAAAGGACTTCGTTTTTCCCATGGAAAATGGCCTTCATTTGTGGCCACTCTGCCTGGCAGGCAGGGCAGTGCCAAGCCAGGAATCTACAAACTGTGCTGGATCCTTCCAGAACGAAAGCTGCCAGCAACTAGGACCCTGCAAGTCCTTACAGCCCCAGATGCCACCAGTCATCTGACACCCAGAGCCTGGGCCAATGACTTCGTTTTCCCCATGGAAAATGGCCTCCATTTCTGGCCACTCGCCCTGACCAAGAGGGTGGTGCCCAGCAAGAAATTTGCAAGCTTTGCTGGATTGCTCCAAATCTAAAGCTACCACTTGTTGTTGTTCTATTTCTCTAGAGTCCCATCATGCTGTTCTCAGATTGCTAAAGTCCATACCTCCTCGGTGTGTTCTTATGGCTGCAGATCTTCACAGCACAGACGCTTTCTTCTGCATGCTGTTCTTTCCCAGTTCAGGGCTCCTTCAAGGCTCTCCCTGAATGGCTATGCCGCCCCCTTTTATCCCAGTTCTCTTCAATGCTCACAGCTGCAGCCCATCAAGGACAACCAGGACCTGTGGGGCAAAGCCTCTAGACAGATATTCAAATAGAATCCATTTCCTCTACTCTAGCCAGTAAGTACTACCCTACAAGTCCTCAGAACCCCAAAGGCCACCTTTCATCTGACACCCAGACCCTGGGGAAAGGACTTCTTTTTCCCATGGCAAATGGCCTCCCTTGGCAGCCACTCACCCTGGCAGAAAGTGGGAGCCTAGCTAGAATGATGCAATCGTTGCTGGATTTTTCCAAAAGAAAAGCTGGCAGCAACTAGGGCCCTGGAAGTACTTAGAGCCTCAAACGCCACCTTGAACATATTCCTGAGACCCTGGGGAAAGGACTTCGTTTTTCCCATGGAAAATGGCCTTCATTTCTGGCCACTTGGCCTGGCAGGCAGGGCAGTGCCAAGCCAGGAATCTACAAACTGTGCTGGATCCTTCCAGAACGAAAGCTGCCAGCAACTAGGACCCTGCAAGTCCTTACAGCCCCAGATGCCACCAGTCATCTGACACCCAGAGCCTGGGCCAATGACTTCGTTTTCCCCATGGAAAATGGCCTCCATTTCTGGCCACTCGCCCTGACCAAGAGGGTGGTGCCCAGCAAGAAATTTGCAAGCTTTGCTGGATTGCTCCAAATCTAAAGCTACCACTTGTTGTTGTTCTATTTCTCTAGAGTCCCATCATGCTGTTCTCAGATTGCTAAAGTCCATACCTCCTCGGTGTGTTCTTATGGCTGCAGATCTTCACAGCACAGACGCTTTCTTCTGCATGCTGTTCTTTCCCAGTTCAGGGCTCCTTCAAGGCTCTCCCTGAATGGCTACGCCGCCCCCTTTTATCCCAGTTCTCTTCAATGCTCACAGCTGCAGCCCATCAAGGACAACCAGGACCTGTGGGACAGATATTCAAATAGAATCCATTTCCTCTACTCTAGCCAGTAAGTACTACCCTACAAGTCCTCAGAACCCCAAAGGCCACCTTTCATCTGACACCCAGACCCTGGGGAAAGGACTTCTTTTTCCCATGGCAAATGGCCTCCCTTGGCAGCCACTCACCCTGGCAGAAAGTGGGAGCCTAGCTAGAATGATGCAATCGTTGCTGGATTTTTCCAAAAGAAAAGCTGGCAGCAACTAGGGCCCTGGAAGTACTTAGAGCCTCAAACGCCACCTTGAACATATTACTGAGACCCTGGGGAAAGGACTTCGTTTTTCCCATGGAAAATGGCCTTCATTTGTGGCCACTCTGCCTGGCAGGCAGGGCAGTGCCAAGCCAGGAATCTACAAACTGTGCTGGATCCTTCCAGAACGAAAGCTGCCAGCAACTAGGACCCTGCAAGTCCTTACAGCCCCAGATGCCACCAGTCATCTGACACCCAGAGCCTGGGCCAATGACTTCGTTTTCCCCATGGAAAATGGCCTCCATTTCTGGCCACTCGCCCTGACCAAGAGGGTGGTGCCCAGCAAGAAATTTGCAAGCTTTGCTGGATTGCTCCAAATCTAAAGCTACCACTTGTTGTTGTTCTATTTCTCTAGAGTCCCATCATGCTGTTCTCAGATTGCTAAAGTCCATACCTCCTCGGTGTGTTCTTATGGCTGCAGATCTTCACAGCACAGACGCTTTCTTCTGCATGCTGTTCTTTCCCAGTTCAGGGCTCCTTCAAGGCTCTCCCTGAATGGCTATGCCGCCCCCTTTTATCCCAGTTCTCTTCAATGCTCACAGCTGCAGCCCATCAAGGACAACCAGGACCTGTGGGGCAAAGCCTCTAGACAGATATTCAAATAGAATCCATTTCCTCTACTCTAGCCAGTAAGTACTACCCTACAAGTCCTCAGAACCCCAAAGGCCACCTTTCATCTGACACCCAGACCCTGGGGAAAGGACTTCTTTTTCCCATGGCAAATGGCCTCCCTTGGCAGCCACTCACCCTGGCAGAAAGTGGGAGCCTAGCTAGAATGATGCAATCGTTGCTGGATTTTTCCAAAAGAAAAGCTGGCAGCAACTAGGGCCCTGGAAGTACTTAGAGCCTCAAACGCCACCTTGAACATATTCCTGAGACCCTGGGGAAAGGACTTCGTTTTTCCCATGGAAAATGGCCTTCATTTCTGGCCACTTGGCCTGGCAGGCAGGGCAGTGCCAAGCCAGGAATCTACAAACTGTGCTGGATCCTTCCAGAACGAAAGCTGCCAGCAACTAGGACCCTGCAAGTCCTTACAGCCCCAGATGCCACCAGTCATCTGACACCCAGAGCCTGGGCCAATGACTTCGTTTTCCCCATGGAAAATGGCCTCCATTTCTGGCCACTCGCCCTGACCAAGAGGGTGGTGCCCAGCAAGAAATTTGCAAGCTTTGCTGGATTGCTCCAAATCTAAAGCTACCACTTGTTGTTGTTCTATTTCTCTAGAGTCCCATCATGCTGTTCTCAGATTGCTAAAGTCCATACCTCCTCGGTGTGTTCTTATGGCTGCAGATCTTCACAGCACAGACGCTTTCTTCTGCATGCTGTTCTTTCCCAGTTCAGGGCTCCTTCAAGGCTCTCCCTGAATGGCTACGCCGCCCCCTTTTATCCCAGTTCTCTTCAATGCTCACAGCTGCAGCCCATCAAGGACAACCAGGACCTGTGGGACAGATATTCAAATAGAATCCATTTCCTCTACTCTAGCCAGTAAGTACTACCCTACAAGTCCTCAGAACCCCAAAGGCCACCTTTCATCTGACACCCAGACCCTGGGGAAAGGACTTCTTTTTCCCATGGCAAATGGCCTCCCTTGGCAGCCACTCACCCTGGCAGAAAGTGGGAGCCTAGCTAGAATGATGCAATCGTTGCTGGATTTTTCCAAAAGAAAAGCTGGCAGCAACTAGGGCCCTGGAAGTACTTAGAGCCTCAAACGCCACCTTGAACATATTCCTGAGACCCTGGGGAAAGGACTTCGTTTTTCCCATGGAAAATGGCCTTCATTTCTGGCCACTTGGCCTGGCAGGCAGGGCAGTGCCAAGCCAGGAATCTACAAACTGTGCTGGATCCTTCCAGAACGAAAGCTGCCAGCAACTAGGACCCTGCAAGTCCTTACAGCCCCAGATGCCACCAGTCATCTGACACCCAGAGCCTGGGCCAATGACTTCGTTTTCCCCATGGAAAATGGCCTCCATTTCTGGCCACTCGCCCTGACCAAGAGGGTGGTGCCCAGCAAGAAATTTGCAAGCTTTGCTGGATTGCTCCAAATCTAAAGCTACCACTTGTTGTTGTTCTATTTCTCTAGAGTCCCATCATGCTGTTCTCAGATTGCTAAAGTCCATACCTCCTCGGTGTGTTCTTATGGCTGCAGATCTTCACAGCACAGACGCTTTCTTCTGCATGCTGTTCTTTCCCAGTTCAGGGCTCCTTCAAGGCTCTCCCTGAATGGCTACGCCGCCCCCTTTTATCCCAGTTCTCTTCAATGCTCACAGCTGCAGCCCATCAAGGACAACCAGGACCTGTGGGACAGATATTCAAATAGAATCCATTTCCTCTACTCTAGCCAGTAAGTACTACCCTACAAGTCCTCAGAACCCCAAAGGCCACCTTTCATCTGACACCCAGACCCTGGGGAAAGGACTTCTTTTTCCCATGGCAAATGGCCTCCCTTGGCAGCCACTCACCCTGGCAGAAAGTGGGAGCCTAGCTAGAATGATGCAATCGTTGCTGGATTTTTCCAAAAGAAAAGCTGGCAGCAACTAGGGCCCTGGAAGTACTTAGAGCCTCAAACGCCACCTTGAACATATTCCTGAGACCCTGGGGAAAGGACTTCGTTTTTCCCATGGAAAATGGCCTTCATTTGTGGCCACTTGGCCTGGCAGGCAGGGCAGTGCCAAGCCAGGAATCTACAAACTGTGCTGGATCCTTCCAGAACGAAAGCTGCCAGCAACTAGGACCCTGCAAGTCCTTACAGCCCCAGATGCCACCAGTCATCTGACACCCAGAGCCTGGGCCAATGACTTCGTTTTCCCCATGGAAAATGGCCTCCATTTCTGGCCACTCGCCCTGACCAAGAGGGTGGTGCCCAGCAAGAAATTTGCAAGCTTTGCTGGATTGCTCCAAATCTAAAGCTACCACTTGTTGTTGTTCTATTTCTCTAGAGTCCCATCATGCTGTTCTCAGATTGCTAAAGTCCATACCTCCTCGGTGTGTTCTTATGGCTGCAGATCTTCACAGCACAGACGCTTTCTTCTGCATGCTGTTCTTTCCCAGTTCAGGGCTCCTTCAAGGCTCTCCCTGAATGGCTACGCCGCCCCCTTTTATCCCAGTTCTCTTCAATGCTCACAGCTGCAGCCCATCAAGGACAACCAGGACCTGTGGGACAGATATTCAAATAGAATCCATTTCCTCTACTCTAGCCAGTAAGTACTACCCTACAAGTCCTCAGAACCCCAAAGGCCACCTTTCATCTGACACCCAGACCCTGGGGAAAGGACTTCTTTTTCCCATGGCAAATGGCCTCCCTTGGCAGCCACTCACCCTGGCAGAAAGTGGGAGCCTAGCTAGAATGATGCAATCGTTGCTGGATTTTTCCAAAAGAAAAGCTGGCAGCAACTAGGGCCCTGGAAGTACTTAGAGCCTCAAACGCCACCTTGAACATATTACTGAGACCCTGGGGAAAGGACTTCGTTTTTCCCATGGAAAATGGCCTTCATTTGTGGCCACTCTGCCTGGCAGGCAGGGCAGTGCCAAGCCAGGAATCTACAAACTGTGCTGGATCCTTCCAGAACGAAAGCTGCCAGCAACTAGGACCCTGCAAGTCCTTACAGCCCCAGATGCCACCAGTCATCTGACACCCAGAGCCTGGGCCAATGACTTCGTTTTCCCCATGGAAAATGGCCTCCATTTCTGGCCACTCGCCCTGACCAAGAGGGTGGTGCCCAGCAAGAAATTTGCAAGCTTTGCTGGATTGCTCCAAATCTAAAGCTACCACTTGTTGTTGTTCTATTTCTCTAGAGTCCCATCATGCTGTTCTCAGATTGCTAAAGTCCATACCTCCTCGGTGTGTTCTTATGGCTGCAGATCTTCACAGCACAGACGCTTTCTTCTGCATGCTGTTCTTTCCCAGTTCAGGGCTCCTTCAAGGCTCTCCCTGAATGGCTATGCCGCCCCCTTTTATCCCAGTTCTCTTCAATGCTCACAGCTGCAGCCCATCAAGGACAACCAGGACCTGTGGGGCAAAGCCTCTAGACAGATATTCAAATAGAATCCATTTCCTCTACTCTAGCCAGTAAGTACTACCCTACAAGTCCTCAGAACCCCAAAGGCCACCTTTCATCTGACACCCAGACCCTGGGGAAAGGACTTCTTTTTCCCATGGCAAATGGCCTCCCTTGGCAGCCACTCACCCTGGCAGAAAGTGGGAGCCTAGCTAGAATGATGCAATCGTTGCTGGATTTTTCCAAAAGAAAAGCTGGCAGCAACTAGGGCCCTGGAAGTACTTAGAGCCTCAAACGCCACCTTGAACATATTCCTGAGACCCTGGGGAAAGGACTTCGTTTTTCCCATGGAAAATGGCCTTCATTTGTGGCCACTTGGCCTGGCAGGCAGGGCAGTGCCAAGCCAGGAATCTACAAACTGTGCTGGATCCTTCCAGAACGAAAGCTGCCAGCAACTAGGACCCTGCAAGTCCTTACAGCCCCAGATGCCACCAGTCATCTGACACCCAGAGCCTGGGCCAATGACTTCGTTTTCCCCATGGAAAATGGCCTCCATTTCTGGCCACTCGCCCTGACCAAGAGGGTGGTGCCCAGCAAGAAATTTGCAAGCTTTGCTGGATTGCTCCAAATCTAAAGCTACCACTTGTTGTTGTTCTATTTCTCTAGAGTCCCATCATGCTGTTCTCAGATTGCTAAAGTCCATACCTCCTCGGTGTGTTCTTATGGCTGCAGATCTTCACAGCACAGACGCTTTCTTCTGCATGCTGTTCTTTCCCAGTTCAGGGCTCCTTCAAGGCTCTCCCTGAATGGCTACGCCGCCCCCTTTTATCCCAGTTCTCTTCAATGCTCACAGCTGCAGCCCATCAAGGACAACCAGGACCTGTGGGACAGATATTCAAATAGAATCCATTTCCTCTACTCTAGCCAGTAAGTACTACCCTACAAGTCCTCAGAACCCCAAAGGCCACCTTTCATCTGACACCCAGACCCTGGGGAAAGGACTTCTTTTTCCCATGGCAAATGGCCTCCCTTGGCAGCCACTCACCCTGGCAGAAAGTGGGAGCCTAGCTAGAATGATGCAATCGTTGCTGGATTTTTCCAAAAGAAAAGCTGGCAGCAACTAGGGCCCTGGAAGTACTTAGAGCCTCAAACGCCACCTTGAACATATTACTGAGACCCTGGGGAAAGGACTTCGTTTTTCCCATGGAAAATGGCCTTCATTTGTGGCCACTCTGCCTGGCAGGCAGGGCAGTGCCAAGCCAGGAATCTACAAACTGTGCTGGATCCTTCCAGAACGAAAGCTGCCAGCAACTAGGACCCTGCAAGTCCTTAGAGCCCCAGATGCCACCAGTCATCTGACACCCAGAGCCTGGGCCAATGACTTCGTTTTCCCCATGGAAAATGGCCTCCATTTCTGGCCACTCGCCCTGACCAAGAGGGTGGTGCCCAGCAAGAAATTTGCAAGCTTTGCTGGATTGCTCCAAATCGAAAGCTACCACTTGTTGTTGTTCTATTTCTCTAGAGTCCCATCATGCTGTTCTCAGATTGCTAAAGTCCATACCTCCTCGGTGTGTTCTTATGGCTGCAGATCTTCACAGCACAGACGCTTTCTTCTGCATGCTGTTCTTTCCCAGTTCAGGGCTCCTTCAAGGCTCTCCCTGAATGGCTATGCCGCCCCCTTTTATCCCAGTTCTCTTCAATGCTCACAGCTGCAGCCCATCAAGGACAACCAGGACCTGTGGGGCAAAGCCTCTAGACAGATATTCAAATAGAATCCATTTCCTCTACTCTAGCCAGTAAGTACTACCCTACAAGTCCTCAGAACCCCAAAGGCCACCTTTCATCTGACACCCAGACCCTGGGGAAAGGACTTCTTTTTCCCATGGCAAATGGCCTCCCTTGGCAGCCACTCACCCTGGCAGAAAGTGGGAGCCTAGCTAGAATGATGCAATCGTTGCTGGATTTTTCCAAAAGAAAAGCTGGCAGCAACTAGGGCCCTGGAAGTACTTAGAGCCTCAAACGCCACCTTGAACATATTCCTGAGACCCTGGGGAAAGGACTTCGTTTTTCCCATGGAAAATGGCCTTCATTTGTGGCCACTTGGCCTGGCAGGCAGGGCAGTGCCAAGCCAGGAATCTACAAACTGTGCTGGATCCTTCCAGAACGAAAGCTGCCAGCAACTAGGACCCTGCAAGTCCTTACAGCCCCAGATGCCACCAGTCATCTGACACCCAGAGCCTGGGCCAATGACTTCGTTTTCCCCATGGAAAATGGCCTCCATTTCTGGCCACTCGCCCTGACCAAGAGGGTGGTGCCCAGCAAGAAATTTGCAAGCTTTGCTGGATTGCTCCAAATCTAAAGCTACCACTTGTTGTTGTTCTATTTCTCTAGAGTCCCATCATGCTGTTCTCAGATTGCTAAAGTCCATACCTCCTCGGTGTGTTCTTATGGCTGCAGATCTTCACAGCACAGACGCTTTCTTCTGCATGCTGTTCTTTCCCAGTTCAGGGCTCCTTCAAGGCTCTCCCTGAATGGCTACGCCGCCCCCTTTTATCCCAGTTCTCTTCAATGCTCACAGCTGCAGCCCATCAAGGACAACCAGGACCTGTGGGACAGATATTCAAATAGAATCCATTTCCTCTACTCTAGCCAGTAAGTACTACCCTACAAGTCCTCAGAACCCCAAAGGCCACCTTTCATCTGACACCCAGACCCTGGGGAAAGGACTTCTTTTTCCCATGGCAAATGGCCTCCCTTGGCAGCCACTCACCCTGGCAGAAAGTGGGAGCCTAGCTAGAATGATGCAATCGTTGCTGGATTTTTCCAAAAGAAAAGCTGGCAGCAACTAGGGCCCTGGAAGTACTTAGAGCCTCAAACGCCACCTTGAACATATTCCTGAGACCCTGGGGAAAGGACTTCGTTTTTCCCATGGAAAATGGCCTTCATTTGTGGCCACTCTGCCTGGCAGGCAGGGCAGTGCCAAGCCAGGAATCTACAAACTGTGCTGGATCCTTCCAGAACGAAAGCTGCCAGCAACTAGGACCCTGCAAGTCCTTACAGCCCCAGATGCCACCAGTCATCTGACACCCAGAGCCTGGGCCAATGACTTCGTTTTCCCCATGGAAAATGGCCTCCATTTCTGGCCACTCGCCCTGACCAAGAGGGTGGTGCCCAGCAAGAAATTTGCAAGCTTTGCTGGATTGCTCCAAATCTAAAGCTGCCACTTGTTGTTGTTCTATTTCTCTAGAGTCCCATCATGCTGTTCTCAGATTGCTAAAGTCCATACCTCCTCGGTGTGTTCTTATGGCTGCAGATCTTCACAGCACAGACGCTTTCTTCTGCATGCTGTTCTTTCCCAGTTCAGGGCTCCTTCAAGGCTCTCCCTGAATGGCTACGCCGCCCCCTTTTATCCCAGTTCTCTTCAATGCTCACAGCTGCAGCCCATCAAGGACAACCAGGACCTGTGGGACAGATATTCAAATAGAATCCATTTCCTCTACTCTAGCCAGTAAGTACTACCCTACAAGTCCTCAGAACCCCAAAGGCCACCTTTCATCTGACACCCAGACCCT
Organism: Agelaius phoeniceus; assembly: GCF_051311805.1. Taxonomy (NCBI): domain Eukaryota; kingdom Metazoa; phylum Chordata; class Aves; order Passeriformes; family Icteridae; genus Agelaius; species Agelaius phoeniceus. The sequence goes on along the minus strand of NW_027510070.1, from coordinate 4,278 downwards.
GGGGAAAGGACTTCTTTTTCCCATGGCAAATGGCCTCCCTTGGCAGCCACTCACCCTGGCAGAAAGTGGGAGCCTAGCTAGAATGATGCAATCGTTGCTGGATTTTTCCAAAAGAAAAGCTGCCAGCAACTAGGGCCCTGGAAGTACTTAGAGCCTCAAACGCCACCTTGAACATATTACTGAGACCCTGGGGAAAGGACTTCGTTTTTCCCATGGAAAATGGCCTTCATTTGTGGCCACTTGGCCTGGCAGGCAGGGCAGTGCCAAGCCAGGAATCTACAAACTGTGCTGGATCCTTCCAGAACGAAAGCTGCCAGCAACTAGGACCCTGCAAGTCCTTACAGCCCCAGATGCCACCAGTCATCTGACACCCAGAGCCTGGGCCAATGACTTCGTTTTCCCCATGGAAAATGGCCTCCATTTCTGGCCACTCGCCCTGACCAAGAGGGTGGTGCCCAGCAAGAAATTTGCAAGCTTTGCTGGATTGCTCCAAATCTAAAGCTACCACTTGTTGTTGTTCTATTTCTCTAGAGTCCCATCATGCTGTTCTCAGATTGCTAAAGTCCATACCTCCTCGGTGTGTTCTTATGGCTGCAGATCTTCACAGCACAGACGCTTTCTTCTGCATGCTGTTCTTTCCCAGTTCAGGGCTCCTTCAAGGCTCTCCCTGAATGGCTACGCCGCCCCCTTTTATCCCAGTTCTCTTCAATGCTCACAGCTGCAGCCCATCAAGGACAACCAGGACCTGTGGGACAGATATTCAAATAGAATCCATTTCCTCTACTCTAGCCAGTAAGTACTACCCTACAAGTCCTCAGAACCCCAAAGGCCACCTTTCATCTGACACCCAGACCCTGGGGAAAGGACTTCTTTTTCCCATGGCAAATGGCCTCCCTTGGCAGCCACTCACCCTGGCAGAAAGTGGGAGCCTAGCTAGAATGATGCAATCGTTGCTGGATTTTTCCAAAAGAAAAGCTGGCAGCAACTAGGGCCCTGGAAGTACTTAGAGCCTCAAACGCCACCTTGAACATATTACTGAGACCCTGGGGAAAGGACTTCGTTTTTCCCATGGAAAATGGCCTTCATTTGTGGCCACTCTGCCTGGCAGGCAGGGCAGTGCCAAGCCAGGAATCTACAAACTGTGCTGGATCCTTCCAGAACGAAAGCTGCCAGCAACTAGGACCCTGCAAGTCCTTACAGCCCCAGATGCCACCAGTCATCTGACACCCAGAGCCTGGGCCAATGACTTCGTTTTCCCCATGGAAAATGGCCTCCATTTCTGGCCACTCGCCCTGACCAAGAGGGTGGTGCCCAGCAAGAAATTTGCAAGCTTTGCTGGATTGCTCCAAATCTAAAGCTACCACTTGTTGTTGTTCTATTTCTCTAGAGTCCCATCATGCTGTTCTCAGATTGCTAAAGTCCATACCTCCTCGGTGTGTTCTTATGGCTGCAGATCTTCACAGCACAGACGCTTTCTTCTGCATGCTGTTCTTTCCCAGTTCAGGGCTCCTTCAAGGCTCTCCCTGAATGGCTATGCCGCCCCCTTTTATCCCAGTTCTCTTCAATGCTCACAGCTGCAGCCCATCAAGGACAACCAGGACCTGTGGGGCAAAGCCTCTAGACAGATATTCAAATAGAATCCATTTCCTCTACTCTAGCCAGTAAGTACTACCCTACAAGTCCTCAGAACCCCAAAGGCCACCTTTCATCTGACACCCAGACCCTGGGGAAAGGACTTCTTTTTCCCATGGCAAATGGCCTCCCTTGGCAGCCACTCACCCTGGCAGAAAGTGGGAGCCTAGCTAGAATGATGCAATCGTTGCTGGATTTTTCCAAAAGAAAAGCTGGCAGCAACTAGGGCCCTGGAAGTACTTAGAGCCTCAAACGCCACCTTGAACATATTCCTGAGACCCTGGGGAAAGGACTTCGTTTTTCCCATGGAAAATGGCCTTCATTTGTGGCCACTTGGCCTGGCAGGCAGGGCAGTGCCAAGCCAGGAATCTACAAACTCTGCTGGATCCTTCCAGAACGAAAGCTGCCAGCAACTAGGACCCTGCAAGTCCTTACAGCCCCAGATGCCACCAGTCATCTGACACCCAGAGCCTGGGCCAATGACTTCGTTTTCCCCATGGAAAATGGCCTCCATTTCTGGCCACTCGCCCTGACCAAGAGGGTGGTGCCCAGCAAGAAATTTGCAAGCTTTGCTGGATTGCTCCAAATCTAAAGCTACCACTTGTTGTTGTTCTATTTCTCTAGAGTCCCATCATGCTGTTCTCAGATTGCTAAAGTCCATACCTCCTCGGTGTGTTCTTATGGCTGCAGATCTTCACAGCACAGACGCTTTCTTCTGCATGCTGTTCTTTCCCAGTTCAGGGCTCCTTCAAGGCTCTCCCTGAATGGCTACGCCGCCCCCTTTTATCCCAGTTCTCTTCAATGCTCACAGCTGCAGCCCATCAAGGACAACCAGGACCTGTGGGACAGATATTCAAATAGAATCCATTTCCTCTACTCTAGCCAGTAAGTACTACCCTACAAGTCCTCAGAACCCCAAAGGCCACCTTTCATCTGACACCCAGACCCTGGGGAAAGGACTTCTTTTTCCCATGGCAAATGGCCTCCCTTGGCAGCCACTCACCCTGGCAGAAAGTGGGAGCCTAGCTAGAATGATGCAATCGTTGCTGGATTTTTCCAAAAGAAAAGCTGGCAGCAACTAGGGCCCTGGAAGTACTTAGAGCCTCAAACGCCACCTTGAACATATTACTGAGACCCTGGGAAAGGACTTCGTTTTTCCCATGGAAAATGGCCTTCATTTGTGGCCACTCTGCCTGGCAGGCAGGGCAGTGCCAAGCCAGGAATCTACAAACTGTGCTGGATCCTTCCAGAACGAAAGCTGCCAGCAACTAGGACCCTGCAAGTCCTTACAGCCCCAGATGCCACCAGTCATCTGACACCCAGAGCCTGGGCCAATGACTTCGTTTTCCCCATGGAAAATGGCCTCCATTTCTGGCCACTCGCCCTGACCAAGAGGGTGGTGCCCAGCAAGAAATTTGCAAGCTTTGCTGGATTGCTCCAAATCTAAAGCTACCACTTGTTGTTGTTCTATTTCTCTAGAGTCCCATCATGCTGTTCTCAGATTGCTAAAGTCCATACCTCCTCGGTGTGTTCTTATGGCTGCAGATCTTCACAGCACAGACGCTTTCTTCTGCATGCTGTTCTTTCCCAGTTCAGGGCTCCTTCAAGGCTCTCCCTGAATGGCTATGCCGCCCCCTTTTATCCCAGTTCTCTTCAATGCTCACAGCTGCAGCCCATCAAGGACAACCAGGACCTGTGGGGCAAAGCCTCTAGACAGATATTCAAATAGAATCCATTTCCTCTACTCTAGCCAGTAAGTACTACCCTACAAGTCCTCAGAACCCCAAAGGCCACCTTTCATCTGACACCCAGACCCTGGGGAAAGGACTTCTTTTTCCCATGGCAAATGGCCTCCCTTGGCAGCCACTCACCCTGGCAGAAAGTGGGAGCCTAGCTAGAATGATGCAATCGTTGCTGGATTTTTCCAAAAGAAAAGCTGGCAGCAACTAGGGCCCTGGAAGTACTTAGAGCCTCAAACGCCACCTTGAACATATTCCTGAGACCCTGGGGAAAGGACTTCGTTTTTCCCATGGAAAATGGCCTTCATTTTGGCCACTTGGCCTGGCAGGCAGGGCAGTGCCAAGCCAGGAATCTACAAACTGTGCTGGATCCTTCCAGAACGAAAGCTGCCAGCAACTAGGACCCTGCAAGTCCTTACAGCCCCAGATGCCACCAGTCATCTGACACCCAGAGCCTGGGCCAATGACTTCGTTTTCCCCATGGAAAATGGCCTCCATTTCTGGCCACTCGCCCTGACCAAGAGGGTGGTGCCCAGCAAGAAATTTGCAAGCTTTGCTGGATTGCTCCAAATCTAAAGCTACCACTTGTTGTTGTTCTATTTCTCTAGAGTCCCATCATGCTGTTCTCAGATTGCTAAAGTCCATACCTCTCGGTGTGTTCTTATGGCTGCAGATCTTCACAGCACAGACGCTTTCTTCTGCATGCTGTTCTTTCCCAGTTCAGGGCTCCTTCAAGGCTCTCCCTGAATGGCTACGCCGCCCCCTTTTATCCCAGTTCTCTTCAATGCTCACAGCTGCAGCCCATCAAGGACAACCAGGACCTGTGGACAGATATTCAAATAGAATCCATTTCCTCTACTCTAGCCAGTAAGTACTACCCTACAAGTCCTCAGAACCCCAAAGGCCA